>NC_141776.1:167794-325588 GCF_051362555.1 Lingula anatina
ATCATTTCTTTTTGTGATTAAAAACCTTTATTCTCTAATTTACAACAGTTTTGGCTGTAAGACTGAATAAATATAAAACTTTCTGTATTAAACACAATATCTTTTGTTTATTTTCATTATTCGTAGATATGTTTATTTTTCAGATCATTTTTGTTAGCAAAAATATCAGGATAGAATATAAACAGTAATGATAATTATTTAATAAAAACAATTTTCTTCAGCATCTGTGAAATCGGATAAAGAGTTCCAGCATACTCCAGCTCCCCCTAGTGTTCAGCAGTCAGAACCACAGCCCCCACGTAAACTATCTCGTCACATGCAGTATGCCACACACTTCCCCATCCCGCAGGATGACTCCTGCTATCACGAGTGCAACCAACGCATGATTGTCCTGTATGGCGTAGGCAAAGCACGTGATGAAGCACGTCACGTGTGCAAAAAAGTCAGCAAGGAAATCATGAAGTTGTTCAGCAAGAAAAACAGCATCGATATCAGCAGTGGAGATATTGGTAAAACCAAAAAGAAGAAAGAAAAGGGAGAGAAGGATGTCGGAGATCCAAACTATGAAGGAACATTCACTCGTTTTCAGAAGCTCTCCTATTACGATCAGCATGCAGTCACGTCTTCATGTGCAACGCAGGTGCTGGAACAGTTCAGCAGCTTTTCTTCTGGAAATTCTACCTACCTCCCCCTGGTGGAGAATATCTCCTTTCTTTTTGATCTGATGGAACACTGCCACAACATCAACAGCCTCATAGAGTTTTGTATACAGGTAGGTAGGGTGATTTGTTCATGCTCATTTTCTTTTGGAAAATTATTTTGGCATGTCCTATATGAAAAACTCTTTTTTAAATCTGCATGATTTTCAACGTAAAGCTCACCACTTCTACTTGTCTACCTTATAATCTTAGCCCCTGAAAGAATTCAACAACCAAGAAGTCCAGAACATGCTGAAGTCAGGTTCTCCAGTGCTAGGTAGCTACATCACCTCCATGTGTCTGTGTATAGTAGCTGTCCTCAGGAAGTACCATGCTTGTCTTCTAGTAATGCCAGACCTGACGTCACTGGCCTTTGAAGGGTGAGTCTGGTGTTCACAACATTGTTTCCATAACAGGGATGAGATTTTTCTGACTATCAGCAAATTTCCAACTTTTTGGAGCCAAAAATATCATTGGCTTCAGGAACCTGCTAGACCCCACGCCATCTTTTCCGAGATATTCACAAAATTGCAGTCTCATCCCTCATCCCAAAGAAGTTGATATATTTTAGTTCATGCATTCAATGCATGATAATTAGCCATCTCATTAAGGGTTAAGCATGTTTATCACATATACTTTTGGTTAATAGGTCCTCTTATTTGAGCTAGGTCATTTATGGTGTGATTATATAGTCTTCTCATTTACTTGGTACGTTATTAAGAAATTTATGATTTAAAAAATATGATCTGCATTACAGACTGTGTGGAGTTGTGAAACATGTTAACAATCCTTCTGACTGTTCCTCGGCAGAGCGATGTATTCTGGCGTATCTGTATGATTTGTATACCTCCTGTAGCTATTTGAAGGTAAGAATCTTAGAAAAATCGGCCTTAAACCTTATACTGATCACAGATAATGTTTCACATGTAATTCTATGCTCTGTATTAATTAAAGGGAATATATGAAGTTTTGATTTTGTTTTATCTAATCAGATGTATTTTAAATAAATTTATAATATTTCTTTTCTGTCTAAATATTCAGTATGTTCTGTCCATTAATTAGAAAAAAAATAGTTTTGATTCTGTTTGGTATACTTCAGGTACAAGATTATTTATTTGGCTGTTTGTTCCCAGGCCAATTATGCAGTATGCACTGTCCATTGATTTAAGAAAATCTAAAAGTATAGTTTCTGTTCCACATAACTTAAATACAATTATATTAATTATCCATATATTCACAGGCCAAGTATTCAGAATTCTTCAGTGGTGCTTGCTCTAAAGTAAAACAAACATTGTACGCCGCCATTGTGCCGTCTGCCTCCAACTTCCGCTGGGACCCACAGTTCATGACAGATGTCATAGAAAATGCTAAGTAAGTTTTTGAGTCAAGGGGTGGTCACATGTCAGACATGTGATGATCACATGATAACCACATGTTGGATGTTTTTAATATGTGGGGACAACTTGTATGAACCATATGACAGCCATAATAATGGTAGATATTATTCATGAAACATAATGTGTTAATACCTTGGACAATATTTACTCAGTTCTGAATATTATATATATATTTTTTTTTTTTGGCAACATTAATTTTTTGTCATTCTTTTATTATTAATTTTACATTGTGCACGAGACAAATTAGTCAATATAATGATATGATTATTATGGCAATTTTTGGTTCAGAATCTCAGTTTTTAATTTTTCATTTTTAGGTCCAGACCAGATATCCAAGCCATAAAGCAGTTAAACGAGTCTTCTCAGAATCGTTACAGTTTTGTGTGCAATGCTCAGATCAACATATGCAATGCCCAGGGTGCAGAAAGGTGAGCCTGGGGTCCTCTCAAGGCTGGTTTAGAACTAAGATAATCTGTTGACTAGCCTGGGGTCCTCTCAAGGCTGGTTTAGAACTAAGATAATCTGTTGACTAGCCTGGGGTCCTCTCAAGGCTGGTTTAGAACTAAGATAATCTGTTGACTAGCCTGGGGTCCTCTCAAGGCTGGTTTAGAACCAAGATAATCTGTTGACTAGCCTGGGGTCCTCTCAAGGCTGGTTTAGAACCAAGATAATCTGTTGACTAGCCTGGGGTCCTCTCAAGGCTGGTTTAGAACTAAGATAATCTGTTGACTAGCCTGGGGTCCTCTCAAGGCTGGTTTAGAACCAAGATAATCTGTTGACTAGCCTGGGGTCCTCTCAAGGCTGGTTTAGAACCAAGATAATCTGTTGACTAGCCTGGGGTCCTCTCAAGGCTGGTTTAGAACCAAGATAATCTGTTGACTAGCCTGGGGTCTTCTTAAGGCTGGTTTAGAACTAAGATAATCTGCTGAGTATCTGATCTGTAAGTCATACCAGAACCCACCAGAAAGCTTGCTGCGTAAATCCAGTGGATCAGCCATATTGGATCTGAGGATCAGTTAGTCCCTGGATCATCATGGTTTTAAACAGGCCCTTACACTATTCTACTGAGCAGTTAGTCCCTGGATCATCATGGTTTTAAACAGGCCCTTACACTATTCTACTGATCAGTTAGTCCCTGGATCATCTTGGTTTTAAACAGGCCCTTACACTATTCTACTTAGCAGTTAGTCCCTGGATCATCATGGTTTTAAACAGGCCCTTACACTATTCTACTGCCGTTTTAAAGGAAATAAATTATAAAACATGAATCTTAATTTTAGATTATAGTCATTGTTATAGTTATTGTAGCAAGTTATCATAAGTAATTGTACCACCAGCGTTAGCGCTGGCGGTACACATGGTTTCGGTCCCTTCCGGATCGTTCCGCCGGCTCTGTTGGCTCCGCCGGCTCCGCCGGACGGCTACCGTTACCGCTTCTCCTCCTAGACGGTAAGGGCCCCCGTACCCATCTCATGGATTTAGGTCACCTATAATCTCAACTCGTTCCACGTAAAATTTGGGCTTTGTCGGTATTGGGGTCTGGGTGTGGCACTCATTGCAATGCACCCTTGTCTAAAAATGGCAAAATTAAATGCTAATTATCTACCCTACGGAAGGAGTTATGGGAAAAATTTCTATAGACGGCTTTCCAAAAGTCATATGTGTAGATTTCAAATATACCCTTGGATTTGACCTTTGACCTCTACTTCAAGGTCAAATGGGCCAAAATTTTCAAAAAAATGAAATTTTTTACGAAAAAAATTTTTTTTGCCCTGTTATTCAGACACCACACAGACTTAACCAATAATATTATTGGAAAGTGTTACCCTCCAGGTCATCTTTCATCTCCATGAATTTGGGGTCAATCGGTGCATTTTCACGGGAGTAGCGGCCATAAGATACCGAAACTGAAAACTGTCTCTAATTCGGGAACCGTTAATGCTAGAGACCCATTCTTTTTTGCATTTTGTAGAGCATGTAAAGCCCAACACTGGAGGTGGTCTCGTTTTTTTTGTATTCCATACGGTTTTCGAGTTACGCTGTATCAAAAAGTACATATTGGTGGTAAAAGCAAAATGTGCAGTACGGTAATGGATAATAAATTTTGAACTCTGGAAAAATAAAACATAAGGCTTGGCAAAGCAGACAACTTGTGTTCAAAAATGACATTATTTCATCAAATTTGAACTTCTGAAACTTCAGAGCACCTCCTATTTCAAGAATTTTGACCAAAATGACATTTTCTTTATTTTAATTAATTTTTTCTGTACGAAATTTAAGGCACATTATGGTAACTCCAAAATTATAACATCTAGTCCCTTATATCTCCAAAACTGGCAGAGATAGGTCCATAGTTACTATTGAAGTTGAATAGGAAGTCATATACTGGCAATCTTACTATGACCTTGAAATTGACCTTTGACCTACTTTTCACCATGAACTGAACTTTGCTAACTTTTCTTCCCTTTTATCTCCAAAACTGGCTGAGATAGGTCCATAGTTACTATTGAACTTGAATAGGAAGTCATATACTGGCAATCTAAATGTGACCTTAAAATTGACCTTTGACCTACTTTACACCATGAACTGAATTTTGCAAATTTTGCTTTCCTTTTATCCCCAAAACTGGCAGAGATAGGTCCGTAGTTACTATTGAACTTGAATAGGAAGTCATATACTGGCAATCTATATGTGACATTAAAATTGACCTTTGACCTACTTTTCACCATGAACTGAATTTTGCAAATTTTGCTTTCCTTTTATCTCCAAAACTGGCTGAGATACAGGGTTACCACTTAATATGGAATATTATTTTTTGGCGAATAAATTTTCTACAATATATTTAATTTCTCTCAAAGTACATTAAATCCAAAGCTGAGGTGTCACTCCATGTGTAGCCAGATGTGTTACCTAATTACCACACAACTCTCGAAACAATTGATGCATGCAGTTGCATGTTCTGTGGTCAGAAATGTGAGAGGTGGTCTTTTCGGCAATTTCTGCCCTTGTATAAAAACGCATGGGTTTGGTCAATCTTTGGAGCGTGTTTAGAGAAGCAACAAAGGGATCGCTCTGAAACTTGACAGGTACCTTAGTGAAGATATGGTACGACAGCAAAGCAACGCAGCGTACTATGGGATTCTTGCTCTCAGAGAAAATGGCCAGAAACGGACAGCCATTGCCAGGTAATTCAACATTTATCAGGAACCGTTTGTGAAGTCCTCCAAAGAAATGCTGCTACAGGGGCACCTACTCCAATACCTCGACCAGGGTGTCCGCGTATCACACCAAGAAGACAGGATCGCCTTCTCCTTAGTGGACGCCGTGCTGGTCGTACAAAGACAACCAGTGTCCTCAGAAAAGAGAGGCAGAATGTCATCCAAACGCCCGTTTCAAGGTCCCACGTGAACAAGATATTTCTGCAAGCCGGTTATTTTGCACGAAGGCCAGTAGGGAAACCACTGTTAACATCAGGTCATATACAGCGACGTCTGCAAAGGGTTGGGGACCACGTGCGTTTGCAGCCAAAACACTGGAATCACGTTGTTTTCAGTGATAAGGCCAGATATGGATTTTTTAGGGTTGATCGTCGAATCCGTGTCCACCGACGTGTACGAGAGGCATAAAACAATGATTATGTACTGCCTAGGGTGAAAGGAGGGGATGGTAACGTCTCTGTTTGGGGAGCATTTCATGTCGGTGCCCAGAACCAGTTGGTTTTTCTAGGAGGCAACCTCATCCAGGATTCCTACAGAGACATTCTACAGCAAACAATGCTTCGATTGGTAAGATTCATCTTCAGGAACAACTTTGTGTACCAAGACGACTGCCCAACCCCACATCGAGGCCACAGAATCATCGTTTTTCTTCAAAACCAATGGGTTCAGCAACTGCCCTGGCCTGCAAACTCTCCAGATATGAACCCAATTGAAAATCTGTGGGCGGAAGTAACTCACAGAATTAATAGCTATGGTCCTCGGCCGGTAAATAGTGATGAACTGCGACAGGCAAATATCACTGCGTGGAATGATATCCCCACCCAAACTCTAAAAAAACGTGTCACAGGATATGCCATGTAGGATGAGGGCGCTGCAAGCGGCTGCTGGAGGTCATACCCGCAATTACTGACTTTTCATGATTTACTGTAGTGAGTTCTTTGACTGTGTAACATATCACTGTCCGGAGGCTATCATTTTCTTTAATATTTTATCTTAAAGTTTATACTGACATCAAAGTGTTGATATGGTTTTCTGGGGGTGTTCCTTTCTTTTGAATGGCATCTTATGTCAGATTTAATATTATTGACCAAAATATCTCACAACAGAAGACTGGATGTTATTATCACTCAGTGACATACTTTTTTAATGACTCAAGCCAAAAGAAAATTATTCAGCACTCAAAAATAACAATGATAAAAAATATTCCATATTAAGTGGTAACCCTGTAGGTTCATAGTTACTATTGAACTTGAATAGGAAGTCATATACTGGCAATCTAAATGTGACCTTGAAATTGACCTTTGACCTACTTTTCACCATAAACTGAACTTTGCAAAATTTGCTTCCCTTTTATCTCCAAAACTGGCAGAGATAGGTCCATAATTACTATTGAACTTGAATAGGAAGTCATATACTGGCAATCTACATGTGACCTTAAAATTGACCTTTGACCTACTTTTCACCATGAACTGAACTTTGCAAACTTTTCTTCCCTTTTATCTCCAAAACTGGCTGAGATAGGTCCATAGTTACTATTGAACTTGAATAGAAAGTCATATACTGGCAATCTAAATGTGACCTTGAAATTGACCTTTGACCTACTTTTCACCATGAACTGAATTTTGCAAATTTTGCTTCCCTTTTATCTCCAAAACTGGCTGAGATAGGTCCATAGTTACTATTGAAGTTGAATAGGAAGTCCTATACTGGCAATCTAAGTGTGACCTTGAAATTGACCTTTGACCTACTTTTTATCATGAACTGAACTCTGTTTATTTCTTTCTCTTTTAGCTTCAAACTTGACAGAGATAGGTCCATAGTTACTCTTGAACTTGAATAGGAAGTCATATACTGGCAATTTACTGTGACCTTGAAATTGACCCTTGACCTACCTTATGAAGAACTTAAATTTGATTGTACCATATATATTTTTTGCAATAGTTTAAAAATTCTTGTTGATTGCATTTTTACAGCTTGTCAAGCACAAAACTGGTGGCTGTGTCCCTTATTTTGTGTATGTGGGGGTCTATACGAATGCGTTTGCTCCAGCTGGTGGTACAATATTTGGAGGCGGTATCGCCTCTCTGATCCTCTAGTTTTTTTAGTATTTTGTATGTTATAGTTTGGTTAATCTATATTTGAAACTAATTTGCAACTAATTTCTCCTTTTCTTAAAGGTTGAATGAAGTGTCCATTCTTTGCGCAGAGTTGACGGCATGCTGTAACTCTCTCAGCTCTGAATGGCTGGGGATTCTGCGTGCTCTCTGCTGCTCATCCAATCACTGTTGTGGTTACATAGATGTCTTGGCTCTCCTTGACGTTAGTGATCTGTCCTTGCATGATTTGTTAGCAGTGTTCACGTCAGTGCTGATAGCCAGGCATTGTTTTTCTATGGAGGATTTTGTGAAACATGTGGCCTTACCGTCTCTGCTGGCAGCTTGCCCCTCAGGTAAGAAATATTTGACATCTTGCCCCTCAGGTAAGAAATATTTGACAGCTTGCCCCTCAGGTAAGAAATATTTGACATCTTGCCCCTCAGGTAAGAAATATTTGACAGCTTGCCCCTCAGGTAAGAAATATTTGACAGCTTGCCCCTCGGGTAAGAAACAAGGTAATCAACACTTTAACTAATTTGTCTCTTTTTAAGTATGGCAAATATATTGTCAGTCTTAGTAAATAATTGTTAAGGATTTGCAGGGAACACTCTGATATTTTGGATTGTGGAACTTCAACAATTTTGAGACAAATAGTTGATAATCATTAATAGAATTCGAAAGGTTTAGAAATTTAAACCAAATATGTAAATATTTAAACCAAATTCTGTGAAAATGTGATGTGAGAAAACTGGACAACAATATGTCTGCATGAATGCAGAGATGTAATGTCTAACAGTTTAGTAACAATCAAACTATAAAACCTGTCAATGATGGGAGTCTGCCCTAAGTAATAGCGGAATATGCATGAAAGCAAAGTTTGCAACTCTGCTGATAAAAACAAAAATGGCTTTTATTTTATTTATTTATTTACTTAATTATTTTTTTGACTAAGATTCTTTGGCTTATTTTGTATCAGTTTATCGAATTTGTGATAATTACCCCATCAAAATTCCAGAAATTCAAAACAAAAAGTTTTAATTCCACATTTCAGCTGGAGGAGACCAGGATGCTGAGCCCGGCGCCAGACTGACCTGCCACCTATTGTTGAGACTCTTCAAGTCTGACTCGGACAACAATACTCCATTCCCAAGCTCCAAGAGTTCCTCCTATATCAAGGCATCATGTGATAGGCACCTGCTCTCAGCCGCTCATAATGGAATCACAGTGGGACCAATGCTGGCAGTTCTGAAGGCAATGTTGGTGTTAGGTAACTAGTTATAACCTGTTAGATGAATTGATCTCCAGTCCTCTGTATTATCACAGTGTATAATCACAGTGGGACCAATGCTGGCAGTTCTGAAGGCAATGTTGGTGTTAGGTAACTAGTTATAACCTGTTAGATGAATTGGTCTCCAGTCCTCTGTATTATCACAGTGTATAATCACAGTGGGACCAATGCTGGCAGTTCTGAAGGCAATGTTGGTGTTAGGTAACTAGTTATAACCTGTTAGATGAATTGATCTCCAGTCCTCTGTATTATCACAGTGTATAATCACAGTGGGACCAATGCTGGCAGTTCTGAAGGCAATGTTGGTGTTAGGTAACTAGACATAAGAATCTTAGAAAGTTGATAACCTGTTAGATGAAGGAAACTATACTTCACTTTGAAAACAAAATAATTTACATAGATCTCCAGTCCTCTGTATTGAATAATGGACACAGATATATTTTACAAATTCATAAAACATTCCAGGAGATTCCTGTGGCAGTGACTCTGACAGTAAATCAAAGAATTCCTCTAATGCCAGTAAATCTGAAGACATAATAGTGAACTTATTTGAAAGTCTTGATGATGACAGTGACAGAAGATACTTGTAAGTAGCTGAGAGATTAACAAGATAAATGAAGATGATTCATGTAAACTGTGATAATTAAATATCACACACACTGTACTTTCACATACTGCAGATGTTATAAATTCTGAAAGTATAATACATTATTTTTCATGAATATTTTGCAATATACATCTTAGAGCGCATTCATATAAACACATAATACTAGTTGGGTGTGTTCAACTCTGCTGGGGCTCTCACTGAGTACAATCAGTTTAACTGAATGACACACTTGGAGCAGTTATCCCACCAATCAAAAAAATTACCCCCCTCCTCCCACTTGCTTGAGGTGGGGGTGTCATATGATAAAGCTGATTGAACTAAGCCAGAATCCCCACAGTGTTGGAATGACACAACTAATACGATGTGTCTATCTGAATGGGGTGTTAATGCTTTCAGTAAAAGGGGTCCAGAGACGGCAGGTCTTAGTGAGTTTGCCAAACATGCCCTGAAGGAGATCTGTCAACAGGAGTGGGTGCGAGAGAAGTTTCTTAAAGATCCCGAGGCTTTGCTTACACAAGACATGCTGCTAGATGTGATGTTGTCACCTGCACAGGTAACATTAAGAAATATGATGTTGTCACCTACACAGGTAACATTGAAAAATATGATGTTGTCATCTGCACAGGTAACATTAAGAAATATGATGTTGTCATCTGCACAGGTAACATTAAGAAATATGATGTTGTCATCTTCACAGGTAACATTGAAAAATATGATGTTGTCATCTGCACAGGTAACATTAAGAAATATGATGTCGTCATCTGCACAGGTAACATTGAGAAATATGATGTTGTCATCTGCACAGGTAACATTAAGAAATATGATGTTGTCATCTGCACAGGTAACATTGAAAAATATGATGTTGTCATCTGCACAGGTAACATTAAGAAATATGATGTTGTCATCTGCACAGGTAACATTAAGAAATATGATGTTGTCATCTGCACAGGTAACATTAAGAAATATGATGTTGTCACCTGCACAGGTAACATTGAGAAATAGTTTGTCACAGACTGGGTTCCCACACCTAGATCTATCTAACAGGATCGATCCATCTCCAATGGGTATTATGGTATTGTAACAACAATTTATATAAAAGATTAAAATGTTTATTACAGAATTAAAAGTCCATGTCTCACATGCCACGTCGCATCCCGACTTCCCGCTTCACACTCATGACCTCTGACCTACATCACGTGGCTTATTACATCATTACATCACATTACTTCTTTTCTTTTTTTTTTTTTTTTTTTTTAATTTGAATATTATGACGGAACAACACATAACATATATACAATAAAAGTAATAAACAATAACACAAAATGCATATAATACTAAACGTCAACTGGATTCATAAAATTGTCAACTTTAACTTTAATTCTTAATGAAAACGTTTGAAAAAACTACAGTTTCTCGTTATTTCTCTCCTCGTGGAATCATCTCTCGCAGTAATCATTGTTCCCTTTTTACGACATATTGTAAGTGGTGTGGATTCATATGGTGTTTGGGATTTATTGCATTTGGTGTTCTTCAAGAGAACTGTATCACCCACTGTTAACGTAGATTTCTTAACATTTGTTTTACGATCGGCATAGTATTTCATCTTTTTCTTGCTGTTTTGGTCATTACGCCTGATTTTAGAATCAGTGTTTGGTGTTTGAGGCACATGTGGAAGTTTACAGCCGATATCCCTTCCGAAAAGAGCGGTTGCGGGAGGAATACCAGTGGAAGTATGTGGCGTTGTTCTGTAATCAAGGAGAAAATCATTCATGGCTTGTTTCCAGTTGCGCTTTGTTGCGATGGCACCCTTGATAGACTTTTTTAAAGGGCCCATAAAACGCTCTGTTACTCCATTTGCCTGAGGCCACAGTGGTGTTATCTTTCGGTGTTTGAATCCCGTTTTCTCGGCATAATCTGCAAAGTCATTTCCATTGAATGGAGGCCCATTATCCGTTTTTAATACCGATGGTATGCCGAACTCTGCAAATACTTTATCCAACCGTGGGATAACACTCTGTGCTGAAGTCGAGGTCAAAATTTCAACAATGACGTATTGTGTGTATTCATCAGTTATCACTAAAAGTTTGTGACCACTCGGTCCTTCTCCAAAATCAGCACTAACTTCTGTCCAAGGAACGATTGGAAGATCTGTCATGCGAAGCGGCTCTCGCGTGATAATCTTCGTTGAAATTTGACAGTGTTTACACGATTTCACTGTGTCTTCGACAAGTTTATGCATTCTAGGAAACCACACCTTCTCGCGTAGTAAAGCAACAGTTTTCACAATCCCTTGATGTCCGCTATGTGCAATACTCACGGCATGGCTATATAAACTTTCCGGCAAAACTATTTGTCGTCCTTTCAGAATTATTCCGTCAGGGTTTGAGATAGAAAGCTCCGAACGACACTGATAAATGTTTTGGAAAATACTGAAATTCCCTTGTGGAGTCCAGTCATTTGTGACCATAGCATTTTTCACCGCTGCAAGTGTCACATCCTTTTCGGTTTCCTCTTTCACCATTTCAAGGGTCATTGCTTTTGGTTTCGAAGTACAGGCTAGATAATGAAGATACTCCTCTGCTATTATTTCCTCGGTACTTGATGATAACTGATCAGTCTGATGTGTGGGGTGTCGGCTCAAGTAATCAGCAGGGTTGTCATGCCCTGGACGATACACAACCGTCATCTGGTAGGATTGTGTTTTCATGATCCAACGCTCGATACGCGCCGAAAGCTGGGCCTTGGGGTTGTTAAAGAGGCTCACAAGGGGTTTGTGGTCAGTGTGCACAATAAAATGGGCTCCGAATAAATAAATGTGAAAATGTCCACAGGCCCATGTGATTGCTAAAGCCTCTCGCTCGGTCTGTGAGTATCGCTGTTCTGTAGGAGTAAGCGCTCTGCTGGCGTACTGTATAACGCGGCCGTCCTGTGTTAATACAGCAGATATGCCTACCGGACTCGCATCTGTGTATACCTCCGAGGTTTTCGACGGGTTGAAGTACGCTAAAGTCGTTGCTTGGCTTAACTTTGACTTGAGTTCCTTCACAGCATCATCGTGTTTAGATGTCCAAGACCATGGTGTGTTTTTCTTTGTTAGCTCACGTAAATCATGTGTTAATGACGCGTAATTTGGAATGAATTGCGACCCACAGAAATTCGTCATTCCTAAGAAACTCCTGACTTCTGTAGCGTTGGTTGGATTGGGGAGATTTAATATGTTTTCAATTTTGCTGTGGCTTGGTTTGATACCCTCCGCGCCAAAAACGTGCCCTAAAAATTCTAATGATGTTTGATTGAATTCACATTTCTCTGCGTTGAGTGTTAGATTTCTTTCGCGCAAACGTTGAAAAAGAGCACGTAGGTTGTTGTCGTGGTCAGATTGCGATGTCCCGTAACACAAAATGTCATCACTGATGTTCACGACTCCTTTCAAACCAGACAAAGCTTGTCTAATGCTTTCCTGGAATATTTCACTTGCTGAATTCACTCCAAAAAATAATCGACGGTATCTGTAGAGGCCAAGATGAGTGGCAAATGTAGTGATATAACGAGAATCTTCGTGTAATTCAAGTTGATTGTACCCCTGATTAAGATCAAGTTTCGAAAAATAGCAGGCGCCAGTCAACATTGTTTTTAATTCATCAAGCGTCGGTGTTGCATGTCTTTCTCTTCTAATCGCCTTGTTTGCTGCGCGCATATCTACACAGACACGTACCTTCCCAGGTGATTTCGGTTTGGGAACAACTACGATGGGAGACACCCAGGGCGTAGGACCTGTAGCTTTCTCTATGACACCCTGTTCCTCATCCTTTTTAATCTGTTCCTCTATGTGTTTCCTAACGTGGAACGGAATGCGTCTATAACGCTGTGCTACGGGTTGTATGTTGTCGTCGATGTGAAGTTTTATCTCACCTTGCTTCAAACAACCAAGGCCATGGAAAATATCAGAAAATTCATCGTTCAATTTGATATGCTTGGAATGAATGTGATCACAACTCTTTATTAATTGCAATTGTTGAGACGTATGCCAACTGAGAATAGGTTTCTCTCTGCCAGCTACCACACAAAACTTTGCGTCACAGCTAATTGCTCCAACCTGTAAGTGAGACGTGAATTTTCCCAACACATGAACTGAATTGTTTTCACTGCCATAGGCCTTGATTTTAGTACTTGAAATATGTAACGTTGGTCTTGGTTGTAATTTATTGTACTCAAATTCAGAAATCAAATTTACAGTAGAGCCTGAATCAGCTAGAAAAATTATTTTCCTACCGTTCATCTCTATTTCAAAATGTGGGAGTTGGTCCATGTTCTCGGTCACTGCATGCGCTGCGAAGACATATCCATCCTCATCAGATCCTGTGCATTCTTTCTCATTTTCAGTCACATCAGAATTTGCACGTAGACAATTCACATTGTTCTGACGGCGATGAGGCACGCGTTTAGGTTTTACGGCGTAGCGCTTGTTAGATGTAGCTGAAGATGATGGTTGCTGACCCGATCTGCACATCGATGCGAAATGATGAAGCCGTTTACAAGAGAAACATTCCTTGTTGAAGGCCGGACACTTCGACCGTCCACCCACATGTGGCCATTCTCCTCCACAATTACGGCATTGTGAAAATGCTTGACTACCTGTCGAACTCCTGACTTGCACCCTGTTAACCGCGGGTTCATCCATGCGCTGTGTATGTGAAGTGACAAGTTGTTCTGTACGCGCATACTGCAAAAGTTGTGATAATGTCATGGACGGGTTACTTAAGCCCTTCTGTCGGACTTTCTGAGATTTACATCCCATAATCAATTGTGATTTTATCTCTGATTCCAAGTCATGAAAACTGCACAGTTTACCAATATCTTGAAGCTCTCTATAAAATTCGTCAATGTCCTCTCCTTTCTGCGTAGCGTGTCGAAATGAAAATTTATTCAATTCAACATTGATTGAAGGTGAAAAATAGTCAGTGATAGCATCAACACATTTCGTAAACTCGTCTTCTCCTTCTCCGGGGGTTAGTTGAAATGTGCTGAAAGATTCGACGATGTCATTTAACTCGTCGCCGGCGAAAGATAGCATGAGTGCCTTCTTCTTTTTCGGACTTGTTATACCATAACCAACAAATACGTTGTTTTTCAATCTGTTTATCCATTTTCTCCATCTAATGGCAACGCCTTCTGACTTACAGTCAAATTCATGATAAGTAGGTATCTGTATAGATGGGCTCGCCATTGTGACTGTTCAACGAGTTACACTGCGCTCATTCAATTTCGCTATAGTCAATGTTTATATATATTCTTACTTGTTACTTTCCTCCCTTGTGAGATTGTTCCATCCTTGTCGCCAGATATGGTATTGTAACAACAATTTATATAAAAGATTAAAATGTTTATTACAGAATTAAAAGTCCATGTCTCACATGCCACGTCGCATCCCGACTTCCCGCTTCACACTCATGACCTCTGACCTACATCACGTGGCTTATTACATCATTACATCACAGGTATCTTGCAAAATTGCTTTCAGCTTAAGCAGCTTAGATGTCTGGCATGCCTACTGAAGCTGCTAAACGATAGTTAATTACCCACTAGCAGTTGATTGCAATTTAGCGAGAATCCCCTTAGAGATAGATCAATCCACATTTCTGGTAATGGTCCCAACGACACGTGTAAAAAAAAAAGAAATTTGATGCTGTCATACAAACAGGTAACACTGAGAAATTTGATGAACATCTTCCAGGATCTAAAGAGAGAGGTAGCTGGCAGTTTGTGTTATGATTTTTACTTTCTGAGACAGACTCAGAAATCCTCTTCATCCAAAATGACATTTAAGAAATGAAAGAAAGAAACGTAGATCTCTAAAGTGGATTCATGACAGATAAACAGTTTCATGAACAGTCATGATATGATTATAATTGGTGATTAAGGAAAAAAATGTGAGATGGAACTTCTTCAGAAAGTTAAGTAGTTACATTATAATGGTATAAAAGTTTACATGGACAAGTCATTCTTGTTATCAAGACTTTTCTTTATGAAGACTCTAAAGGACAGGCCTACTATTGCAAAAAAAATGGTTGATCTCTTTAGAAACAGTTTATTGCCATTTACCATTATCATTATTTACAGGCTCGTCAGCTAGTTCAGTTAATATGCTACCCAGACGGAAGTGAGGAGAACTTTGAAGAGACTGATTCACCTCAAAACCAGCAGAGAGCTAGCATTAAAAGACTCTTGCAGGTAAGGCCTGGGCTTAGACTCCTGCAGGTAAGACCTGGGCTTAGACTCCTGCAGGTAAGACCTGGGCTTAGACTCCTGCAGGTAAGACCTGGGCTTAGACTCCTGCAGGTAAGACCTGGGCTTAGACTCCTACAGGTAAGACCTGGGCTTAGACTCCTGCAGGTAAGACCTGGGCTTAGACTCCTGCAGGTAAGACTTGGGCTAAGACTCCTGCAGGTAAGACCTGGGCTTAGACTCCTGCAGGTAAGACCTGGGCTTAGACTCCTGCAGGTAAGACCTGGGCTTCCTTGTTTTACAAATCAGACCCAGCACTGCTATTACTTCTGTTGAAGTTATAGAATTTAGAATTAGTTCATTGGGCTACCCATTATACCGCTCCTGATTTGAAATTATTGTTTATGAAAGAATCACCTTTGGAAAAGTGTTTTCCCCTGATTTTCTCAAAGTCATAACCCAGTAATAAGTGTGGTACGTGACTTTGCACAAAGAAGGAAGAAATGCCCTTTTGGAGGGTATTTAATGAATAGATGGAAGTCTCTCTATTTGTTGAACATTAAAGGGAACACAGATCTTCATTTTAACTGGAAAGTGCCATAAAATCCCATAAAAGTGCCATAAAATAAAATTAAATTATCTTCAATTGTATGAAATTATAGAACATATTACATCTATGTCACAGGCCCAGTCCTAATCTAGTCTACTTCCTAAGTTGCCCAGACCACATCCTAATCGTGTCTTTGCATTGTTAACAGTGTAACAGGCAAGTTAATTGGTGTGTTTGTATTGCATGTGTAATTCTATAGAGGATGTCTTACATCAAGGTACACATTAAGATACTTACAGGTGTGCCAAATGAGATATAGTTGTATTTCATTACCTGTGATTTGTAAAATACTTCTGAGGATGATACTTTTAAGATATTGTTTAAGGAAAAGGCTTGAATATTGATTTGGTAACATTTACTAAAGAAATTCAAATTAAAGGCCAGCTGCCATTTTTAATGTGTTATTTTAATTGTATACTTTTAGGTTTTGCATAGATTAGAGGAAAAGTCTGCCCCTTAATATTTTGTTTAGCTTTTTTGAAAATATCTCCATTTTCTTAAGGATAAATTACAAAGAAAAGTGGTATAGGGTTTTGGAAAAATAAGTAAAAAATGCTTTGTTTATTTAATAAAAATTATAAACTAATATAGTTGTATAACTCAGTTATGAAATAATACCCTGTGGAGTGCTATGTGAATATTGCATATTTGTTGATTTTCAAATGTTCTTCATCACAAAAGGCAACATTTTTAAAAAGCTCATTTTTGAGGCAAGGGAAATGTCCCTTACACAGACCCATTTTGATAACGAGAAAATTTTTTTTTTATAACCTAGATATGTATATGTAGGTATAACACTAAAACTTTAGTGTGAGCTGGAAGTGCAGATGTGAATTTTTGTATTCAATATTTTGTTACTTTTATCCCTTTCTCTTGTTGCCTACAGTATTTGTGGAGCAGAAGGTCATATGTATGCAACATTCTTTGATGAGGTTATAGTTCATACACACACACACACACACACACACACACACATATATATATAGAAAGACAAGAAAACGAACAAAGTTAATGTGTTCTCTCCATTTTAATTTTCATAAGTCCCTACAGCTGTTTCGGCCCGGAGGCCTCGTCAGGGGCATAAACAGATCAAAAATTTTTGAGAGAACAGATTAACTTTGTGCGTTTTCTTGTCTTTCTATACTAGCTCCCCATGGTCCCTCTCCATGGGTAGAGCACTTTTCCATAGTGTATCAACTATATTTTCCGTGATATATATATATATATATATATATATATATATATATATATATATATATATATATATATATATATATATATGGTGGAAAAATGCTTTTTTTATATTAAGTATATATTGGTTTTACCCTATTTCTAAAAAAAATGATAAAAGCATCTTTTTTTAAATTTAATCAAAATTACAGACTAATATAGTTGTTTGACTTAGTTATGAAATAAAACCCTGTGGCATAGCATGTGAATATTTGAGCGTCCTTGTATTGGTTAATGATCAAATGTCCATGACCACTAAAGGCAACACCTTTGATAAGCTAATATAAAAGGTGCAAACATCTTACTGTGCTTATTTTGAAAACGAGATAATTTTTGTCACCTACATGTATATGTAGGTATAAAATGCAATTACAAATATAAGTAGTGGGTGCAGTTGTGAATTGTGCTTTGTTCATTGCAACATTTGTTTATATCAAACAGTGGATCTCTCACATGCATAGTAGTGTGCATCCTGTACTTGTATGTGCAGAGATAAGATTTAACGAATCATGTGAGCAGAAATTTCAGTTGTGATTTATTTTTATGGAATATTTTGTTACTTTTACTGCCCACAGTGTTTAAGGAGAGAGCGATTATGTAACATTCTTTCTGGTATATATCCAGAGGGAAGGGCCTCTTTAGGAAGATGAGATTATAGTACATATTAGGTATATATATAGGGTTTTGAATAATAATTAGTGAAAAAAATGCTTTTTATATTTAATCAGAATTATATACTAATATAGTTATGTGACTCAATTATAAAATAAAACCCTGTGAAGTGCTTTGTGAATATTTGAAAGTCCGCATATTTGTTGATTGTCAAATGTTCATGGCCACTGAAACCAGCATCTTTGAAAAATAAATAAAATAGGTGCTGTTTCCTATTCAATAGACTCGAATTTGAAATACAATTTTTAGAACCTACATAAAAGCATGTAGGTATAATTTAAAATCATTAATGTGAAAGAACAATTTGTTACTTTTAGCCTTTTCTTCTCTTGCATTAATGTAATAATGTAAAACATCATGTAACTCTTTGTAGTACAGAGGCAGAGAGGGAGGGGCTTCCTTGTGAGGATGAGGTTCTAGTTCATACTAAATATACATAGGCTTTTGAAAAAAAAAGTGATTTTTTAGTTAAATAAAACCATATACTAATATGATTGTTTTACCATATTTAAAGGAAAATAGTAGAAAATTGCTTTTTACATCTAATCAAAATTATATACTAATACAGTTGTATGACTCAATCATGAAATAAAACCCTGTGAAGTGCTGTTTGAATATTTGAAAGTCCCTATATTTGTTGATTGTCAAATTTCCATGGCCACTGAAACCAACATCTTTGTTAAGTAAATAAAGTAGGTGCTGTTAACATTGAGGCAGACTCGAATTTGAAATAATATATTTTTGGAACCTATGTAAATATACATAGGTGAAAGAAAAATCCAGTGTTGAGAGTTATAAGTGTAGGTGTGACTGCTCTATTGTACTCCTGTTACTTGTTTCTCTCTCCCTAGATTGTTCACAGTATGTTAATATTTCAATATTTTCAAATGGGAGGAAATGATTATCCTGATAGGAAGTCCATTTTGATGGATTCTGTCAATAAGCCATATTGTCCAGTAGCCCCCTGCTACAGTGCATCTTTAATGAATTATGACCATAGTAATGGCACTTTCCATCTTTTTCCTTAATAACAAAAAATGTGCAGACTATTGTATAATTTGAGGTAGCTTAAATGTGCCAAACTGCTTTCATCAGGTCTTGTACAAGAGTATCAGAGTTGAATGTGCCCTGTTGTTAAGTATGCTTGTCCTGTGTGGAACCAGGGTTAACCAGTAAGCAATGTAATATATAAGAATCTTTTCTGAGGGCACTTAAAACCAAGCAAAAATGTTCATAAGCTTGGTAGTTGGATCATAAATGAAAATTATCTTACAGAAGTCAATTTTTTTTGTGCCGTTATACCACCTAGTGGTCAGTGAGTGTCAACATCTGCTCACATAGTGTCAACATCTGATCACATAGTGTCAACATCTGATCACATAGTGTCAACATCTGATCACATAGTGTCAATATCTGCTCACATAGTGTCAACACTTATCACATAGTGTCAACATCTGATCACATAGTGTCAACATCTGATCACATAGTGTCAATATCTGCTCACATAGTGTCAACACTGATCACATAGTGTCAACATCTGCTCACATAGTGTCAACATCTGCTCACATAGTGTCAACACTGATCACATAGTGTCAACATCTGCTCACATAGTGTCAACACTGATCACATAGTGTCAACATCTGCTCACATAGTGTCAACATCTGATCACATAGTGTAAACACTGATCACATAGTGTCAACATCTGCTCACATAGTGTCAACATCTGCTCACATAGTGTCAACACTGATCAGATCGGTCTAATGGAGGCCCTCACCCAGGTTGGCTGTAAGCTAACGGTATGAAAATATTTCGGCTTGTGTTTGATAATTTTTATTTATGGCAGTGTAATGTAATAGAATCTTTTCCATTGAGGGCACTTAGAATTATATTGCCCTATTTATCTAATGTTGATTACATGGTAAATTAAAACCTTTAGAAAAGTGGTGCATAGAACTTTGCAAAAATTTTTTCAAGAAAATCATGAATGACAAGAACAAACCTTGTAGCCTTCAGAACATACAGAAAGTTAAGGTACCACCAATTTAACTTCAATGTACTAAAATTCTGTTTCTATTGTAATTGGCAGTCATCTTAGATACTTGGAGCTCTCTAAATTTGCCAAAGTGGCAACCAAGCTTAATTTGCATTAGGGCCCTATGGAAGCCTGAATCATAACAATAAAACCCAAAAATATCTAGCTGTGTGTACTAGAGGCACGGTAGTGACTACTTACTAATTGAGACATAATACTGAAAGTTTTACTGAATATTCATTTTTTATGTTTGTTATTAAGTTTTCTTTGTTTTGAAGTTTAAACCTACATGTTGTAGGTTTCAAAAATTCATGACTTTTCGTGTCATGAATAGTAGCGGTAATACAAGGATAAGGAGGACGTTAGCTAGCAAATTTTATTCATAAAATGTTTGCCTTCAGTGGTCCTTCATATTTAATTTTCAAAATGTATTTAGACGTATATATATTCACACAAACAGTCTATTAACATTTTTTCGTGTACAAGAATGAATATTATAATATGTTATAATTTTGACAAAAAAAGTAATGCAATTTGACTGAACCTGACAAAATGGCAATCAAGCTAAATTGGGTTTAAGGCCCTGTGAGAGCCTGAATCGTGCAAATAAACCATAACAGTAAAATAGCTAGCTGTGTATTGGAGGCAGGGGAATGACTACTCACTGATTCATACATCATAGCCAAAAATTTACTTAATATTCTTTTTGATGGTTCTTGTAAAGTATTCTTTGTTAAGAAATTTAAATTTACATATTGTAGGTTGCAAAAATTTATGACTTTCAGTGTCATGAAACGTTCAGTATAATAAGGATTATATGAACATTATCTGGTATATCTTCACAAAATGTTTGTTTTCAGTGGTCCCTTGCAATTGATTTTAAAGATGTATTTAGACTTACATATTTTCATACAAACAGTGAATTAACATATTTGAGTGTATAATAATGAAAATTATATTATGTTATAATTTTGATAAAATAAGTAATGCAATTTGACTGAACCTGGCTAAAACTACAACTGTTATAATATGAAATATATTGATGTTCCAGAATCTTGACCAGTGGTCGTTGAGGATGACCTGGCTAGAATTACAGCTCATGTTTAAGCAGTCCAATTCTTCAGTAAGTACGGAGGGTGAATTTAAAGTATAAAAGTGATTTAAAATCCTTTAATTAGTATTCATGCAAAAAAAAAAAAAAAAAAATACTAAGGCTATGCAGGAAACACGTTGTTGTAGATTTGACATGAGGATTGATGGTTGAACTTCGATCTTTTTAGGAAGGAAAATAGAATGAATGAGGTGATGCGTTGTGATGTGCTTAATAAAGCTTCAGCAGTGTGATACTGTTTATTGTTGTTTTTGTTCAATTTTCATTTATGCTAATATTGTGTATTGCGTGCTGATTTTAACCAATCCCATGGCAGCTTGGTATTTTCTCCTTAGGAGCTGAGTTCCCTCCAGGATGCAGTGGCCAAGTCAACCATTGAAATATTTCAACAGGAAACAGAAAATAGTCTGAATAATGGGAACAAATCTGAGTCTGATCCTCAACAGCTACCCAGGTATCTGTACTCCCCCCAGAGATATATCACCTGAAAAGGAAAACAATGTGTGTGTTATGTGCGCACGTGTGTGTGTGTGTGTGTGTGTGTGTGTGTGTGTATTTCAGGATTATTTGAATATACCAATATGTTGAATAATTGCATATAATAACATTGTCAGTGTAGTTGCTACTGTTAGTTAATATATATAGTGTAAGAAGTCCTCAGGAGTTCACTGAAAGAGGCAGAAAACATTATTTTTCTTGGGACAATTTCTCTAAAGAAAATTATCAATAAATTACCAGTAGTATTCACCCCTTATCTGGTACAGCACTAATAAAAATACCTCCAGTATATTTGGCTTTACTGATGATAAAAAAACATTAGAAACTTAATTATATTGATATCATTATAATATTGATGTTGTGTTGTTGCTACGTTCCAGATTAGAGCCAGAACACAGGGGGGTGTGGCTGGTGGCTCCTCTGATAGCCAAACTTCCCAGCTCAGTCCAGGGGCGCGTGCTCAGGTCTGCAGGACAGGTGCTAGAGAGTGGGAACAACTTCTGGTCTTCTAAAAATAAGTCTGAAAAGGACAGAAGTCTACAGAAAAGGTATGCTCAGTTCAAGAAGTCACGTCTCATTATTTCTTCTTTCAGCTTTGAAACTTTTTTTTTTTATTTTCAGATCCCAGTAGCCTGTGGAAAAACAGCAATATTTGGATTAAATTGTTATTTATTTATTTAAATTTATTTTTTTCACAGATCTTCTCAGAGTTCTCTGTCAACCCACAATGCTGTGAAATAATATCAAATATAAAAGAACAGGGGAAAAAGTCGAAATGTAAAGTGAATGTCATGAGAATTTAGACTCCTCCATATTTACATTGAATGTATTTATTCCAGCACTTCCTTACTAAGTCACCAGCCGTTCCTGTCCCTGGTGTTATCATGTCTGAAAGGCCAAGACGAGCAGAGAGAAGGTTTACTGACCTCACTTCATAGTCAGCTGGAGAAGTTTGTCAATAATGCTAAAGAGGTGAGAAATCCAGCAGTTTTGATGTGTTGTATTACAGCCAAGGTGGTGTTAAAGACATGACAATGGGTTATAATGCCAGAAAAAAATTAAAATTTTCTGTTCTGATGGAAGACATGTCATTGATGGGAGATAATTATATAGAAGAGTCAGTTTTGCATCAATTTTGCTTTTATATTTGAATTATTTTTCCTATTTGAAATCCCCTGATGCACAGTTTAAACCACAAATTATTCTAGTCGACAACTCTCTCGGCTGAAGTTAGATTAAGAATTAAATGTGGTAATTGAGTGTTTTTTTTTTCTGAAACCAATGCCAAGGCATATTTGACTCAACCACATCTTGAAATTTTATTTGATTGACTGGTTAAAATTTGATTTATTTATTGATTTGTTTATTTTATTCTTGGTTTTTGTGGTACAATTTTGTCTTAATAAGTAATTTTAAATTGAACTTTCAGGGTAAATTTCCAGAGGATAGCAAGACTCAGCAGATTGTGGAGGAGGCTCTTCAACTGAGGCTGAGCTTGGTGAGTGACCTATTCTAATATCCATGTATTAAAACTGAAAGCTGGAGTCATAAGTATGTCATATAACTTGGTAAGTGATCTATTCTGATATCCATGTATTAAAACTGAAAGCTGGAGTCATAAGTATGTCATATAACTTGGTAAGTGATCTATTCTGATATCCATGTATTAAAACTGAAAGCTGGAACCATAAGGATTTCATGTGATTTTGGTGATGCTTTTCTGAAACCTGCTGTGTTTACTTTGGGGCTAAAATGCATACCAGGATTGATAAATTTATTTGTTTTTTTTTTTCTACCAGGCTGGAGGAATGTTTGATACAATCCAAAGAAATTCCCAAGCCACAACAGATTGGGCTGTGCTGCTGCTACAACTGGTGTGTAATGGAGTCATAGATACCCAGAATAACAGGTAAAACTGGTGTGTAATGGAGTCATAGATACCCAGAATAACAGGTAAAACTAGACTTGAGAAAAGCAGCATTTTTTTTCAAAACTCATAACATCAGATATTAATAAGTAAGTGAAGAAGACAGTAGAAAATACTGAAATTAAATCAGTAAATAGGGTAGTGCAGAAAGGGGGGGGGGGGCACTGACTGTGCTGTAATTGTAATAGTAACAATAATACAATCAGACTACAGCAACCTTCATAGCTGCATTTTCTGCTTGAATGTCAAGGAGACCGAAGTTACAAATTTGTTATCTGAACTGTTTTATTGAAGCCTAAGCAAATGCTTTTATTTATTCATAAAAGTAAAATTTACTTCTGTGTTCAATTTTTATGTACAGACACAGATGTGTCTGTACATATAGCCATCATCTGCGTCTGTCGTCGCCGTCGCCGTCGCTGTCGCCGTCGTCGCCGTCGCCGTGCACTTTTACCGATAACACGATAAGTGGAAAACTATTTTTTCTTTTGGCTTGAAACTTACAGAACTGATGAATATTCGTAATACGCAGGTCAAGTTCGAAAATCAGCATGATCGGGTCACTTATAGGGAATTTATGCTGTTTTTTCACTTTTTTCAGCATATATGCAGCACCGATAACACGATAAGTGGAAAACCATTTTACCTTTTGGCTTGAAACTTACAGAACTGATGAATATTCATAATACGCAGGTCAAGTTCGAAAATCAGCATGATTGGATCATTTTTAGTGAATTTAGGCTATTTTTTCTCTTTTTTCAGCATATAAGCAGCACCGATAACACCATAAATGGAAAACCATTTTACCTTTTGGCTTGAAACTTACAGAACTGATGAATATTCATAATACGCAGGTAAAGTTCGAAAATCAGCATGATCGGGCCATTTTTAGGGAAGTTATGCTGTTTTTTCACTTCTTTCAACATATATGCAACGCTAATAACACAATATAAGAAAAACAGATAGGCCACATTGTCATTATACTCACAGGAGTAGTCAAACTAACTAAAACGCAGGTTGAGTTCCAAAATCAGCATAATCGGGCCATTCTTTTAGAAGTTATGCTGTTTTTTCACATTTCCTCAGATTTAATTGTTAGGCATGTTAACAGTCTCATTATGGAACTAATAAGATACGTAAAAGTGTTTGTTTGACATTTCCTGCATCTTAATAACATTGTTAGTTGATTATGTAAAAATGATGGTAAACTTGTTATTGAGTATTATGTTATAAAGTGTCAAAAATGGAAATAAACAAATATCATTGCAGTTTGTCAGATTCAATCATCTACTATATTCATTATCTCAGAATGGAGAAAATTGGACATTTAACACTGTTCTATTGATATTTTTCCCATCTCATCAATTTTCTTAGTTGATCATATACAAATGGTAGAAAACTGTTTATTTTGTTTTATGTTGAAAAAGTGTTTTAAAACTGGAAGTAAACCCATTGCAGAACAGTGCTGTCTTGTTTCAGCATATATGCAGCACCGATAAAACGATAAAACCATTTTACCTTTTCCCTTGAAACTTACAAAAGTGATGAATATTCATAATACGCAGGTCAAGTTCGAAAATCAGCATGATCGGGTCATTTTTAGGGAAGTTATGCTGTTTTTCACTTTTTTCACCATATATGCAACACTGATAACATGATAAGTGAAAAATCATTTTACCTTTTGGCTTGAAACTTGCAGAACTAATGAATATTCATATAACGCAGGTCAAGTTCGAAAATCAGCATGATCGGGTCATTTTTAGGGTAGTTATGCTGTTTTTTATGTACAGACACAGATGTGTCTGTACATATAGCCATCACCTGTGTCTGTCGTCGTCGCCATGCACTTTCACCGATAACACGATAAGTGAAAAACCGTCTTACCTTTTGGCTTGAAACTTACAGAACTGATAAATATCCATAATACACAGGTCAAGTTCGAAAATCAGTATGATCGGGCCATTTTCATGGAAGTTATGTTGTTTTTTCACTTTTTTCAGTACTTTTACAACACCGATAACACGATAAGTGAAAAAATGTTTTACCCTTTGGCTTGAAACTTACAGAACTGATGAATATTCATAATACGCAGGTCAAGTTCGAAAATCGGCGTGATCAGACCAATTTTATGGAAGTTATGCTGTTTTTTCACTTTTTTCAGCATATATGCAATACCGTTAACACATTTCAAGGAAAATCAATGGGCCAATTGTCTTGATATTCACAGGGGTGATCAGTCTTACTGAAATACAGATGAAGTTTGAAAATAAGCTCGATCGGTTCAGTTTTGGTGAAGTTATCATTATTTTTTTTTGCATATAAGTGTTTTTTTTCCTCAGATTTAATTCTTAGGCATGTTAACAATCATTTGTGAACTAATTAAATATGTAAAAATGTTCGTTTGACATTTTATGCATCTTAACAATATTGTTAGTTGATTATATAAAAATTATGGTAAACCAGTTTCAGCTCCCATCCACCTGAAGCTCTTCACATTTTCTGTATTTTCACATAAGCATTTGTATTGGTTTTTATGTCTTTAAACATTATGTAATATTATTTTATGCACTGTCATTAATTTTCAAGTATTGGGATTTTCATTATGTGAATTTGAACTCTCATGGTCCTTAAAATGTAATCTTATTGCAGGGGCGGATTGAGGCCGTCTTCTGGGTCTTTCAGATGACGGTCAGATTTTAAAGTTCACATTGATGGGTATCTGTTTTTTCTGTTGGAAGACCATCAAAATGGAGGATGGATCAACAAAGATAATTTGGAATACTGTCAGAAAATACCTCTGGATCTGCTCCTGTTATTGACCATGTTACCTGTTGTGCATGATTAAAATTGGGTGTTGATTGACAGTGCTATTATAGGCATTATTTATTATTGCATCAAAATTGACAAAATGACCCATTTTCTGCATTTTTATTTTCTGTTTTTGTCTGTACATTTGACAGCTTTGCTGCCTTGTTTCATCTGTATCTTGCTACCCAGTGATAGCTTTAATATATATTAATTTTTTTATCATTTTTATGTACAGACACAGATGTGTCTGTACATATAGCCATCATCTGCGTCTGTCGTCGCCGTTGTCGCCGTTGGCGCCGTCGTCGGCGCCGTCGTCGCCGTCGTGCACTTTTACCGATAACACGATAAGTGGAACACCGTTTTTGCTTTTGGCTTGAAACTTACAGAACTGGTGAATATTCCTAATACGCAGGTCAAGTTCGAAAATCAGCATGGTCGGGCCATTTTGAGGGAAGTTATGCTGTTTTTTCACTTTTTTCAGCATATATGCAGCACCGATAACACGATAAGTGGAAAACCATTTTACTTTTTGGCTTGAAACTTACAAAACTGATGAATATTCATAATCCACAGGTCAAGTTCGAAAATCAGCATGATCGGGTCATTTTTAGGGAAGTTACGCTGTTTTTTCACTTTTCTCAGCATATATGCAACACCGTTAACACGATAAGTGAAATAACATTTTACCTTTTGGCTTGAAACTAACAGAACTGATGGATATTCATAATACGCAGGTCAAGTTCAAAAATCAGCATGATCGGGCCTTTATTTTAAAAGTTATGCTGTTTTTTCACATTTCCACAGATTCAATTATTAGGCATGTTAACAGTCTCATTATTTAACTAATAAGATACGTAAAAGTGTTTGTTTGATATTTCCTGCATCTTTACAACATTGTTAATTGATTTTGTAAAAATGATGGTAAACTTGTTATCGTGTATTGTGTAATAAAGTGTCAAAAATGGTAATGAACTCATCATTGCAGTTTGTCAGATTCAATCATCCACTATGTTCAGAATCTCAGAATGGAGGAAATTGGACATTAAACACTGTTCTATTGATATTTTTCCCATCTCATCAATTTTCTTAGTTGGTCATATAAAAATGGCAACAAACTGTTTATTTTGTTTTATGTTAAAAAAATGTTAAAAATGGAAATAAACCCATTTCAGAACAGTGCTGTCTTGTTTACATTTTGGCATTTTTAAGATGTGACTTTGAAGTTTCATGAGCCTGCAGACCTTTGCTAATCACATTTTCTGAATATTCATGATACTAATATTTTATGATTAAAAATTGATGGTCATTATGCTGTTAAACATTATGTAATATTGCATCAAAACTTGAAGAAACTCCTATTTTGAGCACTGCTCCCATGATGACCATTTAAGAAAAACCATGTCACTTACTGTTTTCAAACCTACAGGAAAGAAACATAGGGCTAAAATACAGCTTCAGTAGGCAATGCAGTCTGTTTGGTAATTTTTTTCTGGCAGTTAAACAGTTTTTTGTGAAAATTTAATTTTTCACATATTGGCATTTTCAAGGTGTGACTTTGAAGTTCCATGAGCCTGCAGACCTTTGCTAGTCACATTTTCTGAGTATCCATGATACTAATATTTTGTGATTAAAAATTGATGGTCATTATGCTGTTAAACATTATGTAATATTGCATCAAAATTTGAAGAAACCCCTAGTTTGGGCACTGCTCCCATGATGACCATTTACAAAAACCATGTCACTTACTGTTTTCAAACTTACAGGAAAGAAACATGGGGCTAAAATACAGCTTCAGTAGGCAATGCAGTCTGTTTGGTAATTTTTTCTGGCAGTTAAACAGTTTTTTGTGAAAATTTAATTTTTCACATATTGGCATTTTCACGATGTGACTTTGAAGTTCCATGAGCCTGCAGACCTTTGCTAGTCACGTTTTCTGAATGTTCACGTTACTAATATTCTATTATTAAAAATTGATGGTCATTATGCTGTTTAACATTATGTAATATTGCATCAAAATTTGAAGAAACCCCTATTTTGGGCACTGCTTCCATGATGACCATTTAAGGAAAACCGTGTTATGACTGTCAAACCTTTAAAAAAGAAACACAGGACTAAAATGCAGAATGAGTTGGAAAAGCAGTCTAATTGGCTTCTTTTTCTGGAAGTTATACATTTGAGTGAAATATTCATTATCTTTTTGGCATATTCATTGTGGGACTCGGAGTTCCCATGGACATGAAGCCGAATGGTAATCAAATTTTCTACATGTCCATGCTATTTATTGTCAATAATCAAAGATTGGTGATAATTATTCTATAATTTATTATGTAATGTTACATCAAAATTGACAACAATATTTTTGCATTGCTACTGCAAACATTATGAAAAGAAAACTGTGTTACTTATTATTATTTTTAACTTACAAGTATGATTTTTAGGATTGGCATGCAGTTCAAATTAAAAGCCAGGTCAATTGGGTGATCATTTATTATTGAATTTATGCAATTTTGTGTGAAATTTTCATTTTTCTCATTCTGGCACTTTCTAAGTATAAACTTGAACTCTGATGGGCCTGAAGCCTTATGCTTTTACTTTTGTCGTTGTTACCTGTTGTGCATAATTAAAATTTGATGTTGACTGTGCAGTAAAACATAATGTATTATTGCATCAGAATTGGTAGTCTCCTATTTTGTGCATTATTGTTTTGTGCTTTTCTTAAGATGTGACTTATGGGCCTGAAAGACCTTTGAGAGGGTCAGTCTGTTAATATCCCTTGGGTATCACGTAGCTAATTTCTGAGTTATAAAGTAATTTACCTAATTGATAGGCCATTAAAGGAGATTACATAAAGCACACTTGTTGATATTTCCTTGTAAACTCCCAAAAGTTAAGCTCTCTGCTAGATTAATAATAAGGAAGCAGTGATAATTATGCAGGTTATTTTAAAGATTAAAAGTTTGAATGGCAGCTTCATTGAAATTATATTTACCTCAGGCTCTGCCTAGGAGGTTATATTTTCACCCCTGTTTGTCTGTCATCAACATAACTCAAAAAGTTATGGACCGATTTTGCTGAAATTTTCAGGAACTGTCAGAATTGGGCCAAAGAGGACAATGATTAGTTTTTAGTGGTGGTCTGGCTCAATAATCAACAATAATCAACAATTGCTGCCTTGGTAGAGGTCTGCACTCTCAGTGGTTTTCTAGTTTTGTTAGGTTTTCCTTTACAATTTTTTCTCAAACACTTGCATTTGTGACTTTTAACTCTCATCCGCTCGAGGCTCTGCACATTTTCTGTATTTCTACATAAGCAATTGTATTGTTTTTTATGTCTTTAAACATTTAATATATAAAATTATTTTATGCACTGTCATCATTTTTCAAATATTGAGACTTTCATCATGTGACTATAGTCTCTCATGGTCCTGAAACTGTAATCTTATTGAAGGGGTGGATTGAGACCATCTTCTGGGTCTTCTTGAAGACAGGTTATTAAGTTTATATCGACTGGTATCTATTTTTTCTGTTGGAAGACCATCAAAATGGAGGATGGATCAACATAGATACTTAGGAATACTGTCAGAAAATATCTCAGGGTCCGCTCCTGTTATTGACCATGTTACCTGTTGTGCATGATTAAAATTCAGTGTTGACTGACAGTGCTATTATAAGCATTATTTATTATTGCATCAAAATTGACAAAATGACCTTTTTTTGCATCTTTATTTTCTGTTTTTTGTCTGTACATTTGACAGCTTTGCTGCCTTGTTTTTAAGTATTATTATTTCTTATTCTTTCTGTCCAGTTGAGATAAACATGTGTTCATTGAGTTCTCATCTTCCAGTGACCTGTTCTATACTGTGTTAGACATGCTGTCTTCACTCATTCATGGCTCTCTGGTCACTGATAACTCAGACAGCAAAGATGATGGAAGGAAAATGTGGAATTTACTAAGCAGGAAATTAAGGGTAAAATCTTTAAAGCATTTAGAACAAGAGAAAGAGAGAGAGAGAGTGGTACTTTGGAGGTGACAATATTATTTTAATTTCAAGTTTGGTGATATTTCAAATTTGAAATGCTGAAATTCACTATCAACTTCCCAGAAGACACGTCATAGTGTCTGCAGTCATTTACATATTTTTATGTTCATTATTCTGCACAAAGATAATTGGAGAATATGCTCGGACTTTACAGCTTTAATTCACCATCTCCTTATAACTACTCACATTATGATATTTCTCAACCACAGTTTCTTAATAATATATGTTTATATCTCTGTACAGAAAGAGCTAGGAGACAAGTATTCAGATGGTATCGCCCAGGTCCGTCAGCTCCTCCCCATGTCTAAGAGCATGTGTGAAGTAATCACTTGTGAACCACATGGAAGTCTGGTGGATACCAAAGGAAACAAAATTGCTGGCTTTGATTCCATTGATAAAAAACAGGTATGTATTTATATTGTTTGCTGTATGAGTTCAATAGTTTGGTATTTTCATTACAAAGTTCATTAGATGTCCTGTTCAATCATAATATTTGGAATGGAGGTTTTTAAAGTGAAAATATTTATTTATACACAGGTTCACATGTAATTACGTCTGTGATAGCACACAATAAGATCAGTTTATATTGAGGTTTGTCTATAATTCTGCTCCAGGGGTTACAAGTGGCCATGAAGGTGTCTGTCAGTCCCTGGGACCTCCTGGAGGGACACAAGAACCCCGCCCCCCTCTCCTGGCCCTGGTTTGGGGCTGTGAAGACAGAGAGGAAGCCTCTGAAATATGAGGACCATCATAGGTAGGAGTACCCCCCCATGTCTCCTCCACCTCCCCCTTCTTCCAACAAACTCTCTCTCTCTCTCTCTCTCTCTCTCTCTCTCTCTCTCTCTCTCTCTCAGTTTGTATAGCCATCATAATTGATTAAAATGTATATTTGTCAAGTTGTGCAGAGACTAAGTGTTTAAAATGTTGTTAATTAGTACATCCAAGAAGTTGTAGAGAGAACCTCTTGGTACATCCCAGCCTCATTTAATACATACATTTCAACTTTCAACCATCACAAGTTGTTGTCCAAACTGACTTTTACCCAGCAATAACCTTCACCTTTATATTTAATTAACTCCAGTAATATGGGCATGTTATGATTATTGATGATTTCCACTATTTCCATCTACTCTCAAGTAGATAAACATATCAATGTTAAAACACTCTACTGCCATTTATCACAAGTTGACATCCAAACAGTGTCCTTGACCTTGTAATGATCTTATTCTGTATGTTTCATCATTGATATTTTCTCAGACTGTTAGTTTTCCTTGTTTCCAGACTTATGTTGTATCATACACACAACCTGTACAAGTCTTGGAGTTACTACCTGGACCCCCCACAGCTACCCCCCGAGGAGTTGGAGCCACCACCAGAAAAACAGGTAGGAAGGGGCAAATAAATATTATTATTATTATTATTAAAACTTTTGCAGGATTGTACTTCTGTGTTTCATGTACTGGTCTGGTTTTCAGTTTAAAAATATATAATATGGGATTTTGAAAAATGTGGGAATATTTTTTCGAGGAAATATTAAATATCACTGATGATATTCTTTTTCAGTTTCATTATTTATTTATGAAATATTTATTTACTTTTTCCAAAAATGCCTCTCATCATACATGTATAAAGATTTGATTTAAAATATAAAGCTCAGTTACAAGCCAAGGGTTATTATATTTACACAGCTATTATTAATGGTGCTCATTGTTTTCTTCCAAGCCTGAAGAAAAACCTGTGGAAAAACCACCAGAGGAGGAGCCCAAGACGAAGACAACCAAACCACGGCGCCAGCGCCGCGCCTCACGGGTACCTTCGCAAACACCCTATGTGACAGTAAGTTGGTACAGAAGGGAAACGTTTCCAGTCCATGACCTTGACCCAGCTGTGACCTTCACCTTGTTATCACATTTAAAAGCAAACTTTACCATTTATACACATTATTATAACGATAAGTCTTATATTTTAGGCCAGGTCTAGTGGGAGTAATAGCTGATTTTTTCAAATAGTGACTTTTGAGTTTGACCCACAAATTTGACCACAATCTTATCACCATCATATTGCAGTCCATGTCTCTCTGATAACCCAGCTCCTTATTCATCCTAGTTCTTGTATATATATTTGCTTCAGAAATGAAAAATTCTGAATTACAATCAGATTGGGACAAAATTCAAAACGTATTTTAAAAAGAACCCTGTTGACTGGTAGACTAAGTATGTGCTGTTATAAGTCTGTTTCAGTGTCCCATCTTTTGATTTTACTGAAATCTTATAGATAAAAATGATCAACTTTGAATACCCTTCAATGTAAGCCCTTGTATATGATTCTAAACTGTTATTTAATATGTTGTTTGGTAAAAATGATGTAGCTTGTTAACCTAGCAGCTGTAGAATAGGACATTAGAATATGTCCTGCTAGGTTAGATGTACACCTCTAGAGTATTTGCTGCTTTATCAATTTCACACATTGCAAGTGGTGGCTATTTGCACCCAATGCTTTTTATCATACATGCCACTGTACAGTAACATCTGTGCAGAACCCAATAGGAGTGGTACATTTGATTTGTTGATCAACTTTCCAAATACATTATGTGGTGTAAATTAATGTCCCCATCTTCTGTGTTCAATGTGGAAAAGATAAATATTGGTTAAAAAAATATTTCACACTTATGAGATGTGAGATTTTGGCCCTTTATCAAATTGACACATTAGTATTGTGACCAATGTCCTTTGAAAAAGGGTTGAAATGTCCCACTTCAGTCAGTTACACTGGTCTTCATGTTGGTTTTCATGTTGCCATTGAAGTTTGGGGTTAGGTGTTTGTGTCACGGTGGTATTGAATTTTGTACAGCACTGTTCTATCTGCTGTGCTTAATATTGCACCCTAATTAAAGGTAGATGTGTGGAAAGTAAGTGTGTTGCTGTACACCTACATCAATTCGTTTTACACAAATCTGTCCAAATTTGGCACTGACTTACCTCCCTCCCCCCATTTTCCCAACACCCAGACCTACAAACATGATCATGGTGTCTCTCTCTCTCTCTCTCTCGCTCTCTCTCTCACACACACACACATATAGCAGTTACACTAATAGAAGCACTACCAGCAGTCCCTTGGTGAGAGATTATCACTCTTGCATTTTATATTTTAGAAATTCTCCCATTGTTAATGTTCAAAAACCTATCAGCATCAAGGTCAATTTACAATAGAAACATTAGTCTTGTTGCTCCTTAGGTTGAAGTAAGTTGTAGGCACTACTGTTTTATAGTAATTACTATCAGGTTAAAAGTCAGACATTGAAAATGATTCCATAAACCCACCCTGTAAGAGAGAAGTCCCCACCACTCCCCGGGGACCCTAACATCAGTGAAATGAAGACTATCTGAGAGAAGCACATTCCTGGTCTGCCTTTATGTAGCTAGAGTCACAACTAACCTACACCATGATATGGAATTAACTAACATCTGTTATCTGTTATTGACATAGATTTGGACCAGCCTTAGTTTCACTGTATTTACTACATGATATATATTTATACATATATTATAGTACTTAGTATTCACATAGTATCCCTGCCGATTTGAATAGTTAGAACCCTTTTGTGTTATATTTATTTATTCATTATTTGTCCTTAGTAGATGGAAATGTTTCCCTATCTGTATGTTGAGAGTACAACTTAGCTGTCAGTAGGTCTATGTATTGGCTTTGCAGTGGTGAAGGGGGGAGAAATTGTGCTTGGTTGAGCTGTGTTGTCACAACTAACGCAATGCAATAGCTAGTGCCTAGTGTAGAGTGCTTTCCTATAGCTGCATTCACATCAAGGCTGTTTTAGCCCCAAAACAAATGTCGAGTCATACAGACATAATCTGGTCATAGTATATTTAAGGACTATTTCGATCTGAACTCAGCCTAGTGTGAATGCAGCTTTTGGTACATAGTTGTAGAAGTGGTTTTACTTGATGTTGCTTGGCTATGAATGCTGTGCTGCCTTAGTGTGAATTTATCACACACCTAACTCATTACTGGGATCTCACAGTTAATGCATTTGTTTTCAAACCTGGAGTGGAATTCATGCAGCAAATTTCATGTCTAATTTGCTGATGGTATAATTACTGATAGCCATTGCTTTTCATCTATCTCGGTATCAAGCCCTTCTAATAAAAACAATGTATCAGACTGCAGTTTACTCTGTCTCCTTAATCTCTGTGTTGATGAAGTTGAATTTTTATCATCTGCTTTGCTGATTCATGCGAAATGGTTGAAATTTTTTCTTGGTTTTGAGAACTTTTTTTTATTCCTGCATCTTTAAGTCTTCTCTAACATTTCAGTTACTGTTCTTCATGTGTTTTAGATCTATTTTTCCTTATTCCAAAGTTTTCAGCAAAATGTTTATCATATTTATCAAGAGAATAAATTTTTCCTTTCTGAAATAAACAAACTTCTGTGGAATTACCCCTGCCTTGTTAAAAATATTATCAATGTCAGTGAGATTGTATCTTAGATAACACAATAGTATATCAGTTATTAATTTTTTATAATTTTCATGTAATGATTGGATATAATTTGATGATAATGATGTTAGGATATGATCGGCTTGGCTCTTTGGTGGTTTGAGTAGTTTCTGCTATATCTGCAGCTGCTTGTTTTATGAATGAGGATTTCTTATGTCATGCCAATTTGGAATTTTGGTTAACTGTATTATTTCTTATAGCATGTAAAATATAAAACAAGTTTTGTCTTTATTGTTTAAATAATATTGAATATAATATAATATAATATTGAATATAATATTGTTTAAATAATATAAAATCTGGCACCAGGCACTTTGTCAAGGTGTTTGAGGATATCCTGTGTTGGTAATATATTCTGTAGTAAAGTAAAATCTGACTTATTTTAAATCTATAATTTGAAATGTAGTTAGACTGTAGATGGATTTTGTAGTTTGTAATGTGATGTGTGTATTATTCATTAGAATATAATTCATTAGAAGTGTGCATGATAAATTAATGTCCACTATTAACCATCTTCCTTTGCAGTAGTTTTATAATTTAGGTCTCAAACAGTAGAGTAATTTGTAATACCATATAACTTAGCTGACCAGTAATGATCACATACTCTCACTTGATTTAATTTTCATATTTTTTGCTCTTATTTCCAGAGTCCAGTTCGTACAGGCTACAGTGGTTATAGTTCAGAGAGCTATCCAGGCGGGCCGCCACCAAGTTGGTCACTTCAGCAGCATCCGCCATATTACTCTCCTCAGCAACTTCCTCCAGGTAAGTCTGGATCACTTTTTTCTTTTTTTAGGGGAGGATGGCATATATGTATTTGCCATTTGGGTATATCAAATGAGTCTTGTAAGTTATACAGCATTTGAACAAAGACATATTTCTGGTTTTTCGTGGTATGAAGAAATCATTTGTGAATTTTGGGAAAGAAGAAAGGATTCTGATGAAAAATCAGAAAAGTGCCAGATTTTAGTGATGATTTAGGTAAACAATTAATGATAAGAAATACACAAAATATTTGGCAATTGTATAAATAATTTATGAAAATGCAGCATTTAATTACACATAAAAAGTTATGACAGGATTTTGATGAAATTTAAGGACAGTTCAGAAATAGACCGGAGTTTGGTGTTATTATTTTAAAGGAATAATGAAAACTTAATTCATTGGAAATTTCATAGAAAATGTATGGTGATGAGATTTCAGCTCATGATGTAGTAAATTATTTCAAATGAATAATTCATTTATATATATCATTGAGAATTTTGCTTTGTTCAAGTGCTTCTCTAGTCCTATTTGTTTTAGTAAAGACAAACATAATGTCAGAAAATTTTTAATTATCAATATTTTTATCATATAATAACATCAAAATAATTGACTTATATCTGTCATTATCCTCTTAATTCAAAAATACTATTGTGGTGATGTGAGAATTTATGCAGGTCTCTATTTGTGGAAAAAATTTCAGTTCTTCTGACCACCTGAACCGACATTCACATGACTTCCAATATGAAAAGAAAAAGTTCATTAGTATGATCTTAAAAACCTATTATAAATTTTTATAACCTGCAAATTAAGTAGGTAAATAAAACATAAACTGTCTAAATGGCATCATCCGATCACTCAAAATATGAAACTCCACATTAATTACATAGAAAAAAAAATCAGTTCCATTATACTAACAATATGTGTAAACACGGATATTCCAAATGACGTACTTGTCATTGAATCATGCATACGTACATAGATGGCTACACATTCGAAATAATCTCTTAAGAGATTATTACAAAAAACACTTACAAAATACAATTAATTAACCTTGAATGTCAGAGCAGATACAACCACCATTGATTAGTGTAGGAAGATTTTTGTTTATCCCAGGAAAAAACTATTTTATGACACTTATCCTGCCAAAATGAAGAGTTGATATCCCTTTAGATGTTTTCATTTTGTATGCAAAAGATACCAAGTATGAGTGAATGAGTGAGCATAAAATTTGCCTTAGTTTAGTTTTTTTTTTTTTTTTTAGTTTTTTGGCCAAAAAATGAATTTTCCTGGAGTAAACAATAATTTTCCCATACTTACCAATGGTTAATGAATCCATTTTTACATTCAAAGTTAGTCCCTGTTTTTTTTTCTAAAAAATTTGGTTTTTTGTTAAAATCTCTTAAGAGATTGTAACAGAGTATAGCCATCAATGGAGGTCACGTGGTCTAAAGACAAGCTCAGATATCAGAATAATAGCCATAACTGCCATTTTTGTGGTAAAACAGAATATATTATATTTCTATGAGTTGTTCACAATGTTTTTATTATGAAATATAGATCTCATAGGAAGAGTTATTATCCCTTTAATATCTGCTTTTGGTGATGTAGGGTTGTTAGTAACATTATGGAAATAATTGTGAGAAGATTGAGGTGAACTTTTGGCAACTGTTAGGAGGTGCCAAATTTCAAACAGTTAGATCTTGGTGGTGTTCTGTTACTTTATCAATTAGTAATTGATATTAATTAGTCATTAATTCATCAGCTAATAATGTTTGTCTTTTTGGTGCAACATTTAATTTAATGTAAAAAGAGATGGAGGGATTTTGATGAAGTTTTCAGGACCGTTCTGAAATGGGCCAGCATTTGGTGATTAATTTATACTTCAATTAATTAAGTAATAATGAAAACTAAACTAATAAATTAGTCATTTTATGAATAATTAATGCTACTGAAATATCAGCTAATCAATTAGCAAATAAATCAGTTATTCATTTCTATATATAACAATGTATATCATGATGTTCTTGATGGTGATGATGAACCGTGGGAATTAAGCTGCCTCCATGTACTTTTCTGGTCTTATTTTAATCTGAACTAATATCATGTCAGAAATATATAATTTATTACTCAATCAAATCAAAATAATTGGCTAATATCTATGCGTTTCCTCTTAATCCAAAAATTACTTGACTTTAATGTTAGAATTTATGCAGGTCTCAATCTGTTGGAAAAATTCCAGTTCTTCTGACCACTTGAACTAACATTTTAAAGAATAAAGTAGTTAAAAAGAACAATTAAAGTGGCGTTGATTCCGGTTTATTTCGGTTATTAATTTTTATAACCTACTTTGACAGCAGATAATAAAAGCCAAAGACTCAAGTGAAATGTTTTATATAGAAAAGAAAGTTTGTGTGAGAAGGTTAATTGCCTTTTTCTTACCTCTGAGAAAGAGGATATTTTTTGGTATTTTGGTTTGTTATCAACATTATAGAGGAAGTTGTGGAAAGTTTCTGACAAACTTTCAGAAACTGTCAGAATTGTTAGAATTTGTTGGTGATCCAATAATTTATTAAGGTGCCCCAAGTACTTTTTAAGTCTGATTTTGAACTTAGGCTAGTCTAGTATAATACCATGGTTTTCAAATTATTTATACTTTTCTGTAAGAATCACATCAAAAATTAAATAATTGCCTAATATCTTTTCATTTCCCCTTATTATAAAAAAAGACTAGAATTTATGCAGGCCTCTGTTTGTTGAAATATTCCAGTCTTATTGCCCATGATAACCTTCATTTTTTGATAAAAAGTGAACCATTGTGTTACTTTTTGTTAATTTTCTTTAATATCCCCCCCCCCCAATACACGCACATCCACAAACACACAAAGAAAGTACATAATTTATACTATCCAGTTTGAATGAACTCTAGCTTAGAAGTTGTTATTCCAGGTGGGCCGAGGTTTCCCAATTCCCAGTCAAAGGCCGCCTTGAGCCAGATGCTTCGCCAGCGAATGCCGTCGTCGCACTCCTATCCACCGTTAAACTCTCAGGCAGCCATGCAGAATCTCCAGATGTTGCAAAAACAGCGCCAGCAACAGATGATTCGGATGCAGCTGCGCGCCCAACATGGCCGTAATATGCAGAATAACATGGAGAGAATGTACTCCAATCCCAACATGCAACAGCAGCAGCCGCAGTTGTCGGTGTCAGGGCAGCAACCATTGCACCATCTGCCGCAGCAAGGTAACAACTATTGATGGTGTGACACAGGGAAATAGCACTGATGTTAATATTAAGTCACACCTTTGATTCCTGGACACGGTCTCATTTTTCTTCTTCTTCTTAATCTTTTTCTTTAATCTTTTCTTAATTATATACAGATAAAGAACTTTGGGTTTTTATTTTAAAATATGGGTGTTGTATTTATGACCTGGATCCCTCATATAGCATGCCTTACATAGGCACAGACATTTTTCAATTTTTATTCTATCGATCTACTCTCTTCTAAGAATATTTAAATATGTGCAATATTTGAAACTTTGAATTGCAACTTATCTATCCACAATAAACCTTATTTTCAGGATTATCCCAGAATTACAACAACTATGGTATGCAGTCCCAGCAAACCCAAATGATGGAGCCAGCTCTGCCACCTGGTGGACAAGTCCACAACACACCAACGCCCTCTACAATGATGTCACCCAACTTCAACCAATCATATAACAGTATGCAGGATCAGGGCATGATGAATCAGCCAATGAGATCGCAGTCGTCTGCTGGGTATATGTCAATGGCAGCTCAGGGTCCACCTCCACAGCAGAATATGTATGGCCAACCTAACAGGTACAGTAACGGCTTATTAGGATGTTTGTCTTCATTTGAAGATGTTACTTTCTTTTGGCAAATTCCTAAGAAAGAAGTTGGGATAATCTCTGTGTGCAGGCAATAATAGAAGCATTGCTAAACATTAAAGATTTAGAACAGCTTTTCTGTTTTATGGTTTTCAAATAACTTAACTTTTATATTTGGTCAAAGGAATTGTTTGGAAAATGTATAACTAGTAATATTCAGTAAATTTCAACATCATGAATTAATAAATATTCCCCAGAAATGTTTTGTATGCAATCCAAAAAATGCTGATTCAATAGTTTTGGAAAGTTACTTGGCTACATATTAGAAAGTGGATTGTTAGGCAGTATTGAAAATGTCTGAGTATGATTACTTTTAAAAAAAAGTAAAATAAAGTGAGGTATGGGAAAAATGTAATTACTGCACATAAGCTGATCTCCTGTTTTTTTACTTGTCTCTGTGTGATATTCCAGAATGGGTCCAGGCATGGTCAACCAGGGGGGTCTCCAGGGTCCGGGCGGCCCAGGAGGAATGTCAGGAGGACCAGGGGGGATCTCCAACCAAGGGACCCCAATGAATGCCCCAGGGGGTATCCAAAACCCTGGGGGTCCTGCTCCCATGGCAGGGTACAATCAGATGGGACCGTCGCAACCGTCCCAGTCTTCTTATATGCAGAATTTACCTACACCCCAACATCAGCAACGATTACAGCAGTTACGACAGCAGCAGCAACTGCTGGCAATGAGACAACAGCAACAGCAGCAACAACAAACACAGCAACAGCAACAGACAGCACAGTTGGTGGCACAGTTACAGCGACAATTGACGCAACAACAGCAGCAGAATCAGCAGCAACCACAGTACAACTCTTACCAACAACCTCCTCCGCAGTATTGAATGTGACTGAGGGAGAAACATGGGAAAATAAAACTATATGGTATAGCTTGTAGATGGTCTTGCTTTGGAGATGACTTGCGGAGGAATGGGAAGTTTTCTCGTTTTGGAGAATTCTGTCCTTGTAATATGTAATTGAGGTGCAGTAAATAGTGGCTGTTATATCGATTTTTGGCAGTAAATTTAGTTTTCTTTCTTTTCCTTTGGCATTGTAAGAGGAGGGACAAAGATATAGATTCAGAGCCATACATTTATGTTTGGGAATGATAAAATGATAATAGACTGATAAATGCACAGAAACAAGGTGACACATGTATGTTTATCTGTACTGTAGTATTTCAGGATTTAGTTCTGATTAATTTGGGCAGTGTCCAGATGCTGCTTATCTGCAGTTGATGTCACTTCAATGTGGCATTTTACAAAAGGTCTGCACATTTTACAGAGGTTAGATATACCAGTATTTGTCAGCAGAGAGAGAGAGAGAGAGATAGAGAAATTTATTCAATAGATGGGACACCTATAGTTAACGTAACCTTAATGTTTGAACATTTTTTGAGAGAAAAGCTCAGAAAATTTAGTTTAATGTTGAAGTAAAATGCAAATTAAGATAGCCAAAGACGTCATGTTGGGAAATATATCCCGTTTACAAGTCCTTTACTGTGTATTTACCAGCCTCCCTCGCTGTAACCATATATGTGTTTTATTCATTCTGTAATCCTTCTGCGCCTTCTGTATCCCCCTTCCCATCCCGAGCAAACGATGTCACCAAACCAAGATATTTTTATTGGAGAATTCTTTAAGGAGGGTGGCAGCGTTTATGTTCATAAGACCTCATTGTCCCTGAAGTATTACATATGAATAGAGCGTCAAGGTGGGTGGATTGATCAAGGTGATAAAAATGTTATAAAGATATTGATATTATTTGTATAAAGTCGTCATCATATATATATTAATTAATCTATATAAGAATGATGTAAATGTAGAATGTATGTGGTATCATAATAAATATATGTATGTCAACGAGGTTCTGTGGTACTTATACACTGACTAGAATTTAATGTGAGTCCCGGTTTTGATGAAAAGAAAATATCAACACCAAAAGACGTTGTACACAAGCATTTGAAAATGCCAACCAAAGGTAATATATCCGAATGCATCTTGAAACTCGTATTTAAGCGACCTGGAATTGGGGTTCAAAACCGCCAGCTATTGACTTCAGGAATTGCCTTGCACAGAGAGTCATACCGTAAGGAGTTTTGAGCCAAGGGGAAACGGAAGGCATTATAAATTATTAGTAGAAAAAACGTACTATTCATGTACACAATCACTTAACATCATAAAGTGTAATTAAAAAATGAAAATTTATATAACCTGCAGTTGCTTTAATCCTTACAAATATTTTGAAAATAATTCAAAATTGCAGACAACAAATGAAGAAAAAAAAACTCGCAGACAAGACAAAATCCTGTAAATAGTAGCCATGACACGATATTCAGCAGTGCATCCCGCGTCTGACTATTACAGGGATAATGAATGAGTTATGTACGCGATATCAAGTAATCAAATTGTAATCAAAATTTTATTCGCTGAATTACTGTTTCAATCTTGTGGAAATTAATATTGTAAATTCAGAATGATGAAAACTACGCTTTAAAACCAAAGACCGTTTATTGAGGTTGGCATAAATGATAGTTTGACAGACAGGCGACAGTAAAAGAAGAGGCTATGATAGAAAGTCAGTTGGCGATGAAGAGTCCGTAACAGTCCATTATATCTGAAACAATCAAGCTCTTTATTTCAAAAAGTCGATTTTTTTGTCTGGATCTATTGTAAACAACGGCAGCAACACATCTGCTCACGGCTAACATTCTTTTTGATTATCAAAGTCATTGTCAGATAAGTCGAAATGAAGATGTGTGTTAATTAATAATTCAATAACAGGAAATGTTGTTCACGTTCTATATGTAAACATGTATTATGTCTAAATGTCCACACATCGGGGAAACCCTATATGTTGCCAAAGGTAATGTACATCTATTTAGAACGACAGCAGCAATAGTTCGGTCCACAGGAGCCGTGATAACACGTCTGGTAGCGGTAAATCTTCAGCCCCAGTTTATTAGTGCCTGATTGGATGTCAGATGGAAGAACAGGTCGATCTTGGTAGACATGAAGGGAGTTAAAGCATTCCAACCTATAGATTGAACCAACAGAACCAACAAACTGAGAATTCTCCGAATAACAATAATTAAGGCTATGGGGTATTTAGCAACAACAGGACAAAAAACAAATGTGAGAAATAAATTATGTATCTTTAATGATCTTTAATGTCATAATCTTGTGAAGATAAGTACTTCATGACTTTACAAATTTGCCAAAAATAGGCTTTTATAACGTATCGATCTCCTTTAAATGGCCGGCCAAAGCTCGCCACCACAGTTGAAACTATATATATTTAATTAATTTTAATTAATATTAAAATATTTCTGATCAATGCAAATAGTAGGCCGTCAAAGTTTTTTTATATAAAAACGTGCAAAAACAAACGCATAAACTGACCCTATGCTGCTAACTTGTGGATCCTGGGCTGCGAGACCCGGTGAAGAACAGATATTCTGGCAAGGGACGGTCCAACTATTACATGGTCTTCTCACTGCATACACCCAGCCTGCCCTAGTGTTCATAGCCGTGCAGGTGGCCTGCGCTATCTCATCGTAGTAGTTGTACGAGGGACCTGGAGATGAAAGGTTGAGATTTAAGCCCCGCCGAGGCAGAACTACATCAGATTGGCTTTGTATCAGCTTAATGCACCCAAAGTTCTAGCTGTCTCACCAATATAATTATCCTACCTTTTCAGACTTTTAGAAAACTATAAAGGAAAAAAGGAAACATAAAAGGAAAAAGAGCAATCAAGAGTTAAAGAGAAAAAAATTTGCGCACAAAGTGGTTTAACTTTACCTGCAGTGGCGAGTTTGCTGAACACAAGATCAGTAACAGTAATCAGCACAAGGAATCGTATCTCCATCGTAAAATCGGAGTTGACTACAACTTTACCTCAGACTCGACGTTGCAGCTCCACAGTACGCTCCACTCTCCACGCAATGGTATTTAACACACAAGAGGAGTACACCTGTGAAATATGAATCGCGATGTAATTTACAGTATCGTCTCGTTTTGCGCCTCAATTAATGTAGTTACTTGTAAACATTATTTACGGTAGAGCAATTTTAAGTTATGCTATCTGAGGTGATATAAACAACCATAAACATTCAAAAATTTCGTTCTAAATTAATGCTTATGTTCACATAGCGTCCGTTAAAGATACTTTCTTGGGAATAAAATGGACAAAAACTATTATCCTCGGGAGAAAAACCAATTTCCTCCAACTCGCAATAGAATTATTACTGTCCCTATACTTGTATTCAATATTTTTTTCCATTTTTTACATTTGATATCTTAGTTGTATCAAACTGGTCGTTTGTTTACAACGGCATTTCATCCTGTCCTATTCCAGAAGTATTGTTAACACCAGGCACTCTTATTTATTTTTTAATAATAAGGTTCTAATTGGGAAATTTAAGTAGCTTTTAAAGATATGTACATTTAGAAATATGACTGGGAAATTTTCAAACCCCTGTTTTTCATGGTTCCACAGAAAGACGCAAACTAAATATCTATCATTTGCGTTTAGTGCAGAAAAATTCAATAAAACGTCTCTGACTTTCAGACTAGCCCAACACACGAGATCGCATAAAAATGTGAAAAGATATCCCTCGTCGGCTTTGAAACCGAGGTAATTATAAAGTATTTGTCACGAACAGGATAGTCATGTGGTAATACAGTAGTTCGTGAGAGCAGTTCTGCTCTTGCGCTGAGCATTCTGTGTATTCTTTCGAACTTCACAACAAAATCAAGGCAAATTTTCATCAGTTGAAAGCTGACTCAAGCTCTCAGAACGCTCTCAAGCTCTCATAAATCAACTGTATTTCTTACACTGGTAAATTAGTTTTTCATACAAAGAGGACGCGATCCAGGATGTGACAGCAGCCGTTAACCTTGCCAAATGAGACGACTTAATCAGAGATGTAAGTTGTATTTGTTCATGTTTTGTGTGAAAAGTTGTCACGCACCTGTGCGCACACAAGTTTGCACTCCACGTGCTCAGATTTCAAATGGCAAGGATTTCTTCTTCTATTTCAATATATCACCTTTATTGCAAGATTAAAAACGTGAACTTTTTAAAATATTTTTTAAAAGACTCCTTTAAAATGAGTCCCTTTCTTCAATGAATCCAGCATTGGTCTGTATACAAAGTTAAACAGTTCTGAAATTCAGATTATTTTACAGCTTTCGGCATATTTTTTATTTGGAGTAACTGTTGTTTTGACTGTGGATTAAATGTCAGCATTCTTATTAATATGGACGACAAGACAGCTTGTAGATTTTCAACGCAGGACTACTCATTTCAATTTTAAATGAGTGACAGCGATGCTATGTTAGCTTTTTTGGATCTGGTAGAGAGTAAGGAATGACTGTTAACCTTTTGCTTAAAGCCTTTTTACATACCAACAAGACAATTTTGAATGGTTTACAGTTGCCAGGTGATCATTTGTAAACAAAAGCCCATGGAATTACAGGCGGGACAACATTTTGGCCAAGTGTGTGTGCGTTTATTCTTAGGCATCTGTGCTCCCCCTTTCCATCCACCCAGCCAGTGTCTTATGATTGTGTTTGGTGTGATGGTTGGTTGTGGTGTTGATTGTGTTTGGTGTGATGGTTGGTTGTGTTGATTGTGTTTGGTGTGATGGTTGGTTGTGGTATTGATTGTGTTTGGTGTTGTGGTTGGTTGTGTTGATTGTGTTTGGTGTGATGGTTGGTTGTGGTGTTGATTGTGTTTGGTGTGGTGGTTGTCGTCTGCTTTGAAAGTTCAGGTTTGGATGAGGACGTAACCCCGAGGCACAAAAATTAACATATTTATCTATTTGTTTATTTTATATAATTGCTTGTTAATATTGTTCAATTTCTTTTCTCTGTTCTGTTCATCTTATTTGTCGATTTTATTTATCCTTTTATCTAATGTTTTTGATAAACATGATCAACAGAAAAAGCAAACGATTTTTTAGGCACAGCTCCAGAGCTCTGTTTAATCGAGGCACAGATAACATTTTTCCTCCTTAAGATTTTACAGAAGGTCTGCACATTTTTACTGAGGTTAGATATACCAGTATTTGTCAGTGGAGAGAGAGAGAGAGAGAACTTTATTCAATAGATGAGACACCTATAGTTAACGTTACCTTGACGTTTTGAATACTTAATGAGGAAAAGCTCTGAAAATTTAGTTTAATCTTGAAGTAAAATGCAATGAGAAATGTATCCCGCGCAGTTTATTTGATATTTTACGAGTCCTTTACTGTGTATTTACCAGCCTCCCTGGCTGTAAGGAGATATGTGTTTTAATCACTCTGTAATCCTTCTGTGCCTTCTGTCCCCCCCTCCCCCCCGACACCCCAACCAAACCAATGTCACCAAACCAAGATATTTTCATTGGAGTATTCTTTAAGGAGGGTGGCAGCGTTTAGGTTCATAAGACCTCATTGTCCCTGAAGTATTACATATGAATAGAGCGTCAAGGTAGGTGGATGATCGAGATGATAACAATATTAAAATGATATTGATATTATTTGTACAAAGTCGTCATCATATATCTATTAATTAATCTATATGATAATGTTGTAAATGTAGAACGAATGTGGTATCATAATAAATATATGTATGTCAACGAGGTTCTGTGGTACTTATACTTTGACTAGAATTTAACGTGAATCCCGATGTAACGTGACAGAGAGTCCCCCATAACAGAGTCCGCTTCCCATTCAATTGGACAGGTAAGCCTCGCCCTAGATTTTGACCTACTTAGGTCAGGCTAACCCTAACCACTATAACTAAATAGAGGGCGGACTTTCTGTAACACGGACCCTCAGTTTCGTTATATCGGTTTTGGTGAAAAAATACATCCAACACCAAAAGAAGAAGTTGTATACAGGCATTTGAAAATGAAAACCAGAGGTAACATATCCGGATGCATCTTGAAACACGTATCTAAGCGACCTGGAATTGGGGTTCAAAACCGCCAGCTATTGCACTTCAGAAATTGCCGTTGCACAGAGAGTTATAAAGTAAAGAGTGTTGAGACATATTTGATTAAACCAAGGGGAAACGAAAGGCATAAAGGAGAAAAAACATGCTATTCATTTGCACAATCAGTTAACATCAAAAAGTTTTATTAAAAAAGTGAACTTTTATATAACCTGCAGTTGCTTTAATCCATACAAATATTTTGAGAATAATTCAAAACTGCAGACAATAAATGGACGGAAAAAAAACACGCAGACAAGACAAAAATCTGTCAAGAGTATAGCCATGAAACGATCTTCAGCAGTGCATCCCGCGTCTGACAGGCACAGGTGTGATGAAATGAGCTATGTACGCGATGTCAAGTAAGCAAAATGTAATCAAAATTTGATTCGCTGAATTACTGTTTCAGTCTTGTGGAAATTAACATGGTAAATTCAGAATGATGAACACTACGCTTAAAAACCAAACATCGTTTATTGAGGTTGGCATAAAGGATAGTAAGACAGACAGGTGACAGTAAAAGAAGAAGCTATGATAGAAAAGTGGGTTGGCGATGAATAGTCCGTATCAGTTCATAATATCTGAAACAATTAAACTCTTTATTTCAAATAGTCGATTTTTGTCTAGATCTATTGTAAACAACGACAGCAACACATCTGCTCATTCTGTTTGCTTATCAAAGTCATTGTCAGATAAGTCGAAAATGAAGATGTGTTGATTAATAATTCAATAACAGAAAATGTTGCTAAAGTTCTCTATGTAAACATGCATTATGTCTCTTTGCCCAGACATCAGGGACACCCTGTCTATTGACATTTAAATGTCATTTACATCTATTTAGAACGACAGCAGCAATAATTTGGTCCACAGGAGGCGTAATAACACGTCTGGTAGCGGAGAATCTTCAGCCCCAGTTGATAGGTGCCTGATTGGATGTCAGATGGAAGAACAGGTCGATCTTGGTAGACATGAAGGGAGTTGAAGCACTCCAACCTATCAAAATGACACAATCATTTAAAGATAAGTAGTTCACATAAACAGTTTTGCCAAAATTGGCCTTTATAACGTATCGATCTCCTTTAAATGGCAGGCCAATTAAAGCTCGCCACCACAGTTGAAATATCCATATTATATAAATAAATATTTCTGATAAATACAAATAGTAGGTCCACAAAGTTTTCTCATAAAGACAAGCAAAAACAAACCCATAAACTGACCCTATGCTCCTAATTTGTGGATCCTGGGCAGCGACACTCGGTAAAGAACAAACATACTGGCAGTGGTAGGTCCAACTATTACATGGTCTTCTAACAGCATAGACCCAGCCAAATTTATTGTTCATAGCCGTACAGGCGGCCTGCGCTATCTCATCGTAGTAGTTGTACGACAGACCTGGAGATGAAATGTTGGAAGGTAAGTCCCGCGCCTTAATCCACCCAAAGATCTAGCTGACTCACCAATAAAATAATCCTAACTCTTTAGACTTTTAGAAAACTAAAACGAAAAAAGCAAAAACAACAGGGAGAAGAGCATTCAAGAGTAAAAGAGAAAAAAAACTTGTGCACAAAGTGGTTAAACTTTACCTGCATAGGCGAGCTTGCTAAACGCAAGAACAGTAGCAGTGATCAGCACAATGAAGCGTATTACCATCGTAAAATCGGAGTTGACCACAATTTTACCTCAAACTCTCACCGTTCCTGCGCCACAATACACGCCACGCGCTACGCATTCGTATTTATAACTGCAAATAGCACACCTGTTAAATATTAATAGCGTTGTAATTTACAGTAGCGTCCCGTTTGGCGCCACAAGTTATTAATTACTTGTATTCATTATTTATGGTCCAGCAATTTTAAGTTATGCTAACTGAGATGATATAAGCAACCATTAACTTATTCAAAAATTTCTTTCTAAATTAATGTTTATGTTCACATAACGTTCGTTAAAGACACTCCGTAGGAACTAAAATCGCCAAAACCAATTTTCCTCGGGGGGAAAAACAATTTCCTCCTACTCGCGATATAAATATTACAGTCTCTATACTTGGATTCAATATTCTATTCCAATTTTTAGATTTAATAATTAAGTTCTACCAGGCTGCCCTTTTGTTTCAAACGACACGCCACCCGGTTTTATCCCAGAAGGATTGTCAACAATAGGCACTTTATTTTTAGTTTTTAATAAAAATGTTCTAATTGGGACATTTAAGTAGTTTTGCAAGATATGTACATTTAGAAATTTGATTTGGTAAATTTTCAAACTCCTGTGTTTTATGGTTTCCGCAGAAAGACGCAAACCAGATATCTATCATTTGCGTTTAGTACAGAAAAATTCAATAAAACGTCTCTGAATTTCAGACTAGCCCAATACACAAGGTCACATAAAAATGTGAAAAGATATCTATCCCTCGTGGGCTTTGAAACTGGGATAACCATGGAGTATTTGTCACGAAGAGGCTGGTCACGTGTTATAGTAGTAGTTCTGTCCATGAGGTAACAGAATCCGCTTTTGAGCTGAACATTCTGTGTATTCTTCCGAACTTCACAACAAAATTAAGGCAAATTGTCATCAGTGTGAGAAGCAGTGATTGAAAGCTCACTCAAGCTCTGCAAAGAGAACGCAATCCAGGGTGTGCGAGTAGCCGTTAACCTTGTCAAATGAGGCGATTTAATCAGAGATGTAAGTTGTATTTGTTCTTGTTTTGTGTGAAATGGTGCCACGCACTTGTGCGCACACACATTTGCACTCCACGTGCTCGGATTTCAAATGACAAAGATTTCTTCTTTTATTTCCTCAATATATCACTTTCATTGCAGGTTTAAAAATGTAATTTTTTCAATTAGTTCCTTTCTTGAATAAATCCAGCATTCGTCTGTTTACAAAGTTGTCGAGTGGACATTAAACAGTTTTGAAATTCAGAGTATTCCACAGCTTTCTGCATATTTCTGCATTTGGATTCACTGTTGTTTGGGCCATGAATTAATTGTTAACGTGTTAATATGGATGACAAGACAGTCGGCAGATTTTCAACCTGGAACTACTCATTTTAATTATTACAAATGACTTGTGGCCTGTTACCCTGTTACTTCAAGTCTGTTCCACCTGGCAACTAGACAATTTAACATAGTTTATAGATGTAAGGTGATCCTTTGTAAACAAAAATACATGAAATTAGGGGCGAGACAGGCTTTGCGACCAAGTGTGTGTATAAATGCAATATATATGTATTTTTTTCTTAGACATCTGTGCTCCCCCTCCCCCCGACCAACCCCACCAATGTCATCGCTATGATTGTGTTTGGTGTGTTGGTTGGTTGTGATGTTGATTGTGTTTGGTGTGATGGTTGGTGGTGGTGTTGATTGTGTTTGGTGTGATGGTTGGTTGTGATGTTGATTGTGTTTGGTGTGATGGTTGGTTGTAATGTTGATGTGTTTGGTGTGATGGTTGGTTGTAATGTTGATTGTGTTTGGTGTGTTGGTTGGTTGTGATGTTGATTGTGTTTGGTGTGATGGTTGGTGGTGGTGTTGATTGTGTTTGGTGTGATGGTTGGTTGTGATGTTGATTGTGTTTGGTGTGATGGTTGGTTGTAATGTTGATGTGTTTGGTGTGATGGTTGGTTGTGATGTTGATTGTGTTTGGTGTGATGGTTGGTGGTGGTGTTGATTGTGTTTGGTGTGATGGTTGGTGGTGGTGTTGATTGTGTTTGGTGTGATGGTTGGTTGTGATGTTGATTGTGTTTGGTGTGATGGTTGGTTGTAATGTTGATGTGTTTGGTGTGATGGTTGGTTGTGATGTTGATTGTGTTTGGTGTGATGGTTGGTGGTGGTGTTGATTGTGTTTGGTGTGATGGTTGGTTGTGATGTTGATTGTGTTTGGTGTGATGGTTGGTTGTAATGTTGATGTGTTTGGTGTGATGGTTGGTTGTGATGTTGATGTGTTTGGTGAGATGTTTGGTGGTGGTGGTGTTGATTGTGTTTGGTGTGGTGGTTGTCGTCTGCTTTGAAAGTTCGGGTTTGGATGAGGACGTAACCCCGAGGCACAAAAATAATCATATTTATTTATTCGTTTATTTTATATAATTGCTTGTTAATATTGTTCAATTTCTTTTCTCTGTTCTGTTCATATTATTTGTCGATTTTATTTAACCTTTTATCTAATGTTTTTGATAAACATGCTCTACAGCCAAAGCAAACGATTTTTTAGGCACAGCTCCAGAGCTCTGTTTTATCCAGGCACAGATAACATTTTTCCTCCTTGACATTTTACAGAAGGTCTGCACATTTTTACATAGGTTAGATATACCAGTATTTGTCAGTGGAGAGAGAGAGAGAGAGAGAGAGAGAGAACTTTATTCAATAGGTGAGACACCTATAGTTAACGTAACCTTGACGATTCGATTACTTAATGAGGAAAAGCTCTGAAAATTTAGTTTAATCTTGAAGTAAAATGCAAATTTAGATTGCCAAAGACGTCAGTCATGTTGAGAAATGTATCCCGCGCAGTTTATTTGATATTTTACGAGTCCTTTACTGTGTATTTACCAGCCTCCCTGGCTGTAAGGAGATATGTGTTTTAATCATTCTGTAATCCTTCTGTGCCTTCTGTCCCCCCCCCCCCCCTCCCACCCCGAGCAAACAATGTCACCAAACCAAGATATTTTCATTGGAGTATTCTTAAGGAGGGTGGCAGCGTTTAGGTTCATAAGACCTCATTGTCCCTGAAGTATTACATATGAATAGAGCGTCAAGGTAGGTGGATGATCGAGATGATAACAATATTAAAAAGATATTGATATTATTTGTACAAAGTCGTCATCATATATCTATTAATTAATCTATATAAGAATGTTGTAAGTGTAGAACGAATGTGGTATCATAATAAATATATGTATGTCAACGAGGTTCTGTGGTAGTTATACTTTGACTAGAATTTAACGTGAGTCCCGATGTAACGTGACAGAGAGTACCCCATAACAGAGTCCACTTCCCATTCAATTGGACAGGTGAGCCTCGCCCTAGATTTTAACCCACATAGGTCAGACTAACCCTAACTATTATAACTAAATAGAGGGCGGACTTTCTGTAACACGGACCCTCAGTTTCGTTATATCGGTTTTGGTGAAAAAATACATCCAACACCAAAAGAAGAAGTTGTATACAGGCATTTGAAAATGAAAACCAGAGGTAACTTATCCGGATGCATCTTGAAACACGTATCTAAGCGACCTGGAATTGGGGTTCAAAACCGCCAGCTATTGCACTTCAGAAATTGCCGTTGCACAGAGAGTTAAAGAGAAGAGTGTTGAGACATATTTGATTAAACCAAGGGGAAACGAAAGGCATAAAGGAGAAAAAAACGTGCTATTCATTTACACAATCAGTTAACATCATAAAGTTTTATTAAAAAAGTGAACTTTTATATAACCTGCAGTTGCTTTAATCCATACAAATATTTTGAGAATAATTCAAAACTGCAGACAATAAATGGACGGGAAAAAAACACGCAGACAAGACAAAAATCTGTCAAGAGTAGCCATGATACGATCTTCAGCAGTGCATCCCGCGTCTGACAGGCACAGGTGTGATGAAATGAGCTATGTACGCGATGTGAAGTAAGCAAAATGTAATCAAAATTTGATTCGCTGAATTACTGTTATAGTCTTGTGGAATTTAACATGGTAAATTCAGAATGATGAACACTACGCTTAAAAACCAAACACCGTTTATTGAGGTTGGCAAAAAGGGTAGTTTGACAGACAGGCGACAGTAAAAGAAGAGGCTATGATAGAAAAGTGGGGTGGCGATGAATACTCCGTATCAGTTCATAATATCTGAAACAATCAAGCTCTTTATTTCAAAAAGTCAATTTTTCGTCTAGATCTATTGTAAAAAACGACAGCAACACATCTGCTCACGGCTAAAATTCTCTTTGCTTATCAAAGTCATTGTCAGATAAGTCGAAAATGAGGTGTGTTAATTAATAATTCAATAACAGGAAATGTTGTTCAAGTTCTCTATGTAAACATGCATGAAGTCTAAATGCCCACACATCGGGGACACCATGTATATTGTCAAAGGTCATTTATATCTATTTAGAACGACAGCAGCAATAGTTCGGTCCACAGGAGCCGGAATAACACGACTGGTAGCGGTAAACTTCCAGTCCCAGCATATTAGTGCCTGATTGGATGTCAGATGGAAGAACAGGTCGATCTTGGTAGACATGAAGGGAGTTGAAGCACTCCAACCTATCAAAATGACACAATCATTTAAAGATAAGTAGTTCACATAAACGATTTTGCCAAAATTGGCTTATAACGTTTCGATCTCCTTTAAATGGTAGACCAGAACTCGCCACCACAGCTGAAACTTTGCATATTAAATTAAGTAATATTTCTGATAAATACAAATAGTAGGTCTTCAAAGTTTTCTCTAAAGACATGCAAAAAAAACGCATAAACTGACCCTCTGCTGCTTACACTTGGATCCTGGGCTGCGAGACTCGGTGAAGAACAGATATACTGGCAAGGGAGGGTCCAACTATTACATTTTCTCCTCACAGCAAACACCCAGCCTGCCCTAGTGTTCATAGCCGTACAGGTGGCCTGCACTATCTCATCGTAGTAGTTGTATGACGGACCTGGAGATGAAAGGTTGCAAGGTAAGTCCCGCGCCTTAATCCACCCAAAGATCTAGCTGTCTCACCAATAAAATAATCCTAACTCTTTAGACTTTTAGAAAACTAAAACGAAAAAAGCAAAAATAACAGGGAGAAGAGCATTCAAGAGTAAAAGAGAAAAAAAAAACGTGTGCACAAAGTGGTTAAACGATACCTGCATTGGCGAGCTTGCTGAACGCAAGAACAGTAGCAGTGATCAGTTCAAGGAATCTTATCGCCATCGTTAAATCGGAGTTGACCACAACTTTACCTTAAACTCTCGACGTTGCAGCTCCACAATACGCTCCACGCGCTGCGCATTCGTATTTATTACTGCAAAGATTACATCTGTTAAATATTAATTGCATTGTAATTTACAGAATCGTCCCGTTTGGCGCCACAAGTTATGTAAATTAACATTATTTATTGGCCAAGGAATTTAAGTTATACAATCAGAGATGATATAAAGTATTTTAACTCATATCTAAAAATGACAAAAGATTTAGGCTAGTCCAACACACGAGCTCGTCAGAAATTTGAAAAGTTCACTCTAATCGGCTTTGAAACTGGGGTAGCCATAGAGTATTTGACGCGAACAGGCTGGTCACGTGGTAATGTAGTAGTCTGTGGGAGTTCTGGCCATCAGGTAACAGAATCCGCTTTTGTGCTGAACATTCTGTTTATTCTTTCGAACTTCAAAATAAAATTAAGGCAAATTGTCAGGGTCATCAGTTGAAAGCTTACTCAAGCTCTCAGAAAGTTCTCAAGCTCTCATAAATCAATTGTATTTCTTACACTGGTAAATTATTTTTTCATACAAAGAGGACGCGATCCAGGATGTGACAGCAGCCGTTAACCTTGCCAAATGAGACGACTTAATCAGAGATGTAAGTTGTATTTGTTCATGATTTGTGTGAAATGGTGCCACGCACTTGTGCGCACACACGTTTGCACTCCACGTGCTCAGATTTCAAATGGCAAAAATTTCTTCTTTTCTTTCGTCAATATATCACCTTCATTGCAGGTTTAAAAATGTAAATTTTTTAATGAGTTCCTTTCTTGAATAAATCTAGTATTCGTCTGTTTACGAAGTTGTCGAGTGGATATTAAATAGTTTTGAAATTCAGAGTATTCCACAGCTTTCTGCATATTTCTGCATTTAAAGTAACTGTTGTTTTGGCCATGAATTAATTGTTAACGTGTTAATATGGATGACAAGACAGTCGGCAGATTTTCAACCTGGAACTTCTTATTTTAATTTTAAAGGAGTGTCAGCTATTTTATTTTTGTCTTTTTGGCTCTGGTTGTGAATAACGAATTGACAACTAGACAATTTAAAATGGTTTATAGATGTAAGGTGAACCTTTGTAAACAGAAACACATGAAATTAGGGGCAAGACAGCCTTTGCAACCAAATGTGTGTATAAATGCAATATATATATTTTTCTTAGACATCTGTGCTTCTCTCTCCCCGACGAACCCCACCAATGTCATCGCTATGATTGAGTTTGGTGTGATGGTTGGTTGTGGTGTTGATTGTGTTTGGTGTGATGGTTGGTTGTGATGTTGATTGTGTTTGGTGTGATGGTTGGTTGTGATGTTGATTGTGTTTGGTGCGATGGTTGGATGTGATGTTGATTGTGCTTGGTGCGATGGTTGTGATGTTGATTGTGTTTGGTGTGATGGTTGGTTGTAATGTTGATTGTGTTTGGTGTGATGGTTGGTTGTGATTTTGATTGTGTTTGGTGTGATGGTTGGTTGTGATGTTGATTGTGTTTGGTGTGATGGTTGGTCGTGGTGTTGATTAATGCGTGTCGACTGCTTTAAATTTCGGGTTTATTTTCAAAAGTAATTATATTTATTTATTTATTTATTTATTTATTTATTTATTTATTATTTCATTTATATGGTTTTTAATATTTTTCATTTTCTTTTCACTGTTTACTTCATTTTATTCGTCGATTTTATTTACCCTTCTGTCTAATATTTTTGGTCAACAAGATCTGCAGCCACAGTAAACGTTTTGTTTAGACACAGATCCGGATCACTTTTAATCTAGGGACAGATAATTTTTTACCTCCTTGACTCCAAATAAGTAGCTTAAATAATTTGATTAATGCGTGTCGACTGCTTTAAATTTCGGGTTTATTTTCAAAAGTAATTATATTTATTTATTTATTTATTTATTTATTTATTTATTTATTATTTCATTTATATGGTTTTTAATATTTTTCATTTTCTTTTCACTGTTTACTTCATTTTATTCGTCGATTTTATTTACCCTTCTGTCTAATATTTTTGGTCAACAAGATCTGCAGCCACAGTAAACGTTTTGTTTAGACACAGATCCGGATCACTTTTAATCTAGGGACAGATAATTTTTTACCTCCTTGACTCCAAATAAGTAGCTTAAATAATTTCTTCTACCTGTGCAGTGGATCGTGTCGTATTGGATTTGAATTTTTCCAAACCTCTAACAAAATTATCAATTCGTAAGCTAACATGCCTTTTCTCAAGCATCAAAGTGACAGGTAATCATCGCTGCATTAAGGTAAGGTATGTATTCTTGCTACATTCTACTTTCATTTTAGTTAACATGACGGGGATTCCAATGGGCCTATAGGCTCATGTAAGTTTCATCTTGATCTTTTGAAATAAATCACATTGAATCCCAGCCAAATAATATGAGGTAAAACATACGTGATCACATATTTCAGATATCGTGATATCAAGTACTGGTAATTAAGAGACTGTAACGTGCCGGTATCTTTCTTAACACTGTCTTCGTCATCTTATCTACAATTCAGTCTTTTGTTTGTTTCTTCGCTCTCTTTCTATTTCCTCAGGTATAGTATACATCCACAGCTTCATCCTCTCTGGTAGTAGATCGTATTCCATTACAGTTTGTTTGCCAATGTTGATGTAGCCCTTCTTGTCCTTGGTGAACTCCTCCCATGTTGCCACGCCCTCTAGGGGAAGTCCTTGATTTGGATTTCTGAAATAAAACATCGGCTCTTTTTGATAATTTAAGTTTATTGCCATTAGATGTTTCTACTTATTTCATTCCCCTATTGATTGAATACAATTAACACAACGCAATATTACGTAAGATTAATGTAAGCAGCATGAAAACGAAAGGTCACACGCCGTGTATAAACTAGGTAATTAATAGTTGTGCAGCAATATCCACTTCCATCCATATTACATAATAAAGTACCCGAATGAATTTAAAAAAAAAAAACAGAAGTAAAGTTAAACAAACAAATGAGTAATAATTACCCTGTTTTGGCAAAGTTGGTCCAAAATGTCATCACGATATTAGCAGCAATCTGGTCCTCCTCAGACCACTCAAACTCCACACCCTCTGGGACGATTTTTGTTCCGAAGAGTAGAGGTATTTCGTCCCCGTGTGCGGCACCCTTTGTCCAAGATGGCAGACTGAAGCCCATTAAATAGTCAACGACACTTTTTCCACTCAGTACGTGACTGACGAGGTAGGCGTAGGTGGCAGATTTGTGGGTGTCAGTTTTTGATCTCAAGTGGGCCAGGGATGATTCTACAACATGTTGGTGGAACATCATATCAGTGAAAAAATCACGTGCGGCGAGAGTGTTTTCAATTGGGTCAGTTTTGTGTGTGTAAAAGTCATGGACGTATTTTTTTACCGCTTCTGGGTTCTCTGAGAAAAATCCTTTCAGCAGTGGCATCACCAGTTTCGTGTTAATGATGTCCTCTGGTATCCCGGATGTTATGTTGTACCCATAAGCCTCTTGCGCCATGGCCGCCATGTGAAGAAAAAGGTTCCCCTCTTCTGTTAACGAACCGACCATCCAATCAACTTTATTGAACGCCTCGTCCATTTCTTTGTTGGTTTTGGGTTTGAAAGCTGAAAAATACTCCTTCATTCCATAAGGTACAAAATCACCATCTTCTATTGGTCCAACCGTGCCTGCATCTTCATTACTGATATCCGGTTGTAGTAACTCCATAGATTTATTAACAAGGTCCTCCAAGGGTGTCAAACGCAGGCAGTTCACCATCTTCAGACTATCGCTGAGGTTTTCATTGTCTGAAGTGTTACAATTAAGATTGCGGGCCAAATCTTTGGCAGCGCGAAGAGGATTTCTTGCAAACGCAAATCCGTTACTAAATGTGGGCGGACTCTGGCTGATGGCGCGTTTAACCAACCCAATGTTATATTTAGTCACTGCTTGATGTTGTACACTAGAACCACCGGCAGATTCACCAAATATGGTAATGCTTTCTGGGTCACCACCAAATGTTGAGATGTGTTCTTTGACCAATTCAAGGCCTCGTGCTGATCCCACAGTCCAATGTTGCTTGGTGCATTTTCGTTCAGCGTTGTAAGAAACCCAAATATGTTAAGCCTGTAATTGATGGTGACGCAAATAATATCACCATGTAGAGCCAATTCCTCGCAGGGGTAGTCCATTCCCTGACCAATTGCGTACCCACCCCCGTGTATCCAAACCATCACCGCTTTGGGGACCTTATTTTCTGATTCAGGGATGTACACATTTAGACTGAGACAGTCTTCTGACATATCTATGTGAGGTAACGTGTCTGCCATTCCGGGAAAAAAGACTTGCATACATGAAGGTCCAAATTCGGTAGCATCTAAGATGCGCGTCCACGGCTTCTTGGGGACTGGTTTGCGAAAGCGTAAATATCCGAGGGGTGGCTCAGCATACGGGATGCCGAGATAGACGTCTATCTTCTTCCCGTTCACAGTTTCTGTTTTCCCACGGATTTTACCGAGCTTGGTTTCCAGAATCTCTGCATAACTACCAGTAGCTACGATCATGAGCAGTGCAGCCAGTACTTGTATGTAAGCAGCCATCTTTGAAAACACTTTGGCCTGTGACACAGTTCTATTAATATCCTCTCAGGTAAACCCTAGTGTTGAACTTTGCTCTGATAACGGGAATTTTAGTTCACGTCAATCATTGTCGCTTAAATCAGTGCTACTTGAGAAAGCGTACTTATCGGCTTATTATGTTGCCTGTCAGGTCAGTGTGCATTGGTCAAGTTACTTTCCTTTTTCAAGTTCTCTTTTTCTTTCACATGAAACGTTTGGTTTCAACACGTACATCTCCACGGCTTTAACACGTAATACGCTAATTAAGGTTGATTAACTCCCCTTCACAAATTCTCCACAGTTTTGCTTCCTGTTGTTATGTACGTATACCATGAAATATAAGTGAGTTTGCTTTGAGGCACAGATTAATACACAGAACTCAAGATTTCTCATTATTTAGGAGAGGTTATACTGGGTTAGCTATAACTGACACATACTTAGGGACTAGTAATAGATAACAGGTACTTAATTAATTCTGCACTGGGCTCTGTTCATGTAATAGAGAATTTTATTCTTAATAATTTGAAATAAAATATTTCTGTAATACAAAACATGAACAATTACACGGTTGATTCTTCATCACATCATATTTGCCATATTTATTTTAGAGTTCAGTCTTTTGTTTGTTTCTTTGCTCTTTTTCTATTTCCTCAGGTATAGTATACATCCACAGCTTCATCCTCTCAGGGTGTAGATCGTATTTCATTTCAGTTTGTTTGCCAATGTTGATGTAGCCTTTCTTGTCCTTGGTGAACTCTTCCCATGTTGCCATGCCTTCTAGGGGAAGTCCTTGATTTGGGTTTCTGAAAAGTATAAAATTAGATTCAAAATATTTTCCTTTAGTATTTCAAATATTGGCATTTCGATTCTTAGAGATTCGTCTAAAATTAATGGCGAAAAAAGATTTGATGACCAAACAGATTGAAATCAAATCAGAAATGAAACAATTGTGTTGTACTTTCTTGGCAATTTTCTTATAAAAAAAACAAAATGATTACTTTACGTAGATACTGTACATCAGACTGTAACATGAATTACCCCGTTTTTGCAAAATTGGTCCAAAATGTTCTCACAACTTTGGCGGTTTTTTCATCTTGTTCATTCCAGTCAAAGTCCACACCTTCTTTTAAGATTTTTGTTCCAAAGACTAGAGGTAAATCGTCTCCGTGTGTGGAAGTCTTCGCCCAGGATGGTAGACTGAAGCCAAAATAATAGTCCATCACGTTCCTTCCGCTCAAAGCGTGACTGATGATGTAGGAATAAGTAGCAGATTTCTGGGCGTTACTAGTACCTTTTGATCTCAAGTGGGCCATGCATGCTTCGACAACGTGCTGGTGGAATATAATATCGGTGAAAAAATCACACATTGCGAGGGAATTTTCGATTGGGTCGGATTTGTGTGTGTACGCATCATGAATATGCTTTTTTACTATGTCAAGGCTGTTTGGAAACAACGTTTTTAAAAACGGAAGGATCATATTTGTATTTATGATATCCTCTGGTATCCCGGATGATATGTTGTACCCGTCATCCTCTTGCGTCATGGCCGCCACGTAAAGCAAGCTATTCCCTTCATCTATTAATGCTCCAACCATCCAATCAACTTTACTAAAAGCTTCGTTTATTTCTGGATTTTTCCTGGTTTTGGAAGCAGAAAAATATTCTTTTGTGCCATAGGGCACAAAATCACCGTCTTCGACTGGAGCAAAAGGCATATTGCCATATTCCGCAACGTCATTTGTGGGGCCTGGCGTTAAAAGCTCACTAGAAGTATTAAGGAGAACCTCCGCGGGTACCAAACGCAGACAGTTAACCAATTGTAAAGTGTCGCTGAGATCTCGGTTTTCTGAGGTGTTACAATTAAGTTTGAGGGCCAGTGCCTTGGCTAACCGAAGAGGGTTTCCCGCGAAAGCAAATCCGTTGCTAAATGTTGGCGGACTCTGGCTGATGGCACGTTTAACCAACCCAATGTTATATTTAGTCACTGCCTGATGTTGTACACTAGAACCACCGGCAGATTCACCAAATATGGTAATGCTTTCTGGATCACCACCAAATGTTGAGATGTGTTCTTTGACCCATTTCAAGGCCTCGTGCTGATCCCACAGTCCAATGTTGCTTGGCGCATTTTCGTCCAGCGTGGTAAGAAATCCAAATAGGTTCAACCTGTAATTTATTGTGACACAAATGACATCACCGTGTAAAGCCAGTTCTTCGCAGGGAGTCGTCAGTGCCTGGCCAAAATCGTAGCCCCCACCGTGTATCCAAACCATCACTGATTTGGGGGACTTATTTTCTGATACAGGGACGTATGCATTCAAACTGAGGCAATCTTCTGAGATGTCTGTGTGACGTAAGATGTCAGGGAGGGAAAAAAGCAAATTCTGGATACACGAAGGTCCATATTCGGTAGCATCTAACATGCGCGTCCACGGCTTCTTGGGGACTGGTTTGCGAAAGCGTAAATATCCGAGGGGTGGCTCAGCATACGGAATGCCGAGATATACATTTATCTTCTTCCCGTTGACCGTCTCTGTCTTCCCACGGATTTTACCGAGCTTGGTTTCCAGAATTTCTGCATGACTACCAGTAAATACGATCATGAGCAGTGCAGCCAGTACTTGTATGTAGGCAGCCATCTTTGAAACACACTGAACTGTGACACAGTTCTTTATATGTGCCCTATGGCACAAATAAAGCCATTCTCTCACCTCTGATAAACCCTAGTGTTCAATTTTTCTCTGATATCGGGGATTTTAGCTCACGTCAATTATTGTGACTTATATCAGTGCTGCGTAAGGTAGGGTTTAATATGTGTGCCATGCTAAGTGACAATTTCCCTTATTCTTACACATCGAACGTTTGTTTGCAACGCGGCTCCACAGCTGTATATAACTCATACTTGCGCTAAGGTTGTTTAACGCGACCCCTTTCACACGTTCTCCACAGGTTGTTTTGTTATGAACGTATACCCTGAAATATAAATGAGTTTGATTTGATGTACCGATTAATACACGATATCTAAGATTTTTCATCATCTAGAAGAGGTTATATAGGGTCATCTACATGTATTACTGGCACATACTAAGAGACTTTGCTGATGACCTACATATCAATAACAGGTACACCTGCCATTCTTTTTGTTTATCTACATAAAGTGGTGAAATTCAGATCAAAAGCGATGCAACAATGAATTTTTCAAGGATCTGAGCGTGCCCTGCGTACGTTCGACATACTATCTATACTCTCAGCTGATTCAGCTAGACGACCTCAATATCTTATTCAGACGTTTACACTGATTAGGGTCATCAGCAGTTCAAAAGCAATCTCACCTCTCCAATTCAACCACTTTAAAATACCTGTAATATGCTTTGGCCTACCAGTGTTGTTACTCACTTTTCAGATTGTTCAGTTCACAAAAATAACCCCAGGCTTATAAATTATTTTAATGGTGTCGCTTGCTTGTGCACCCGTATCATTTTATGACCTGATATGTAATTATATAACGCAGGTGTACGTGTGCAATTTGAGTAATTAAGATTTGTATGTATCGCGCAATACCGGTAGTGCAGTAATGGATTCACCTAAGATAAAAATTAGGAAAGGCCTTTGGAATTAAGTTCTGAGGGATTATATTTTAAGAGAGCACTCGGGACAGCTAAAAAGACGGACACAAGTTACGGGAGAAGGGTCAGAATTTGAAGACTTCACGTAGATCGTAAAGCAAGCGAGAGTCAACAAAAAAGACCTTAAACTGGCCAAAGTGTGTCCCTTGGTTTTCTTAGAGCGACTTGACATGGACCTGACACAAACTGTGGAATTTCGGATCGCGTTTGCGCAGTATAAAAGGTTCCATTACAAGATTAACAGTGCAAGAATCCCCCCCCCCCCAAAAAAAAAAAAAAATCATACTTTGAATTTTCCTGATGTAAACTGCTCCCCCTACCAAAGATCAGTAAAGTGATGACGTCAATTCTATAAAATATTTTAATCGCCCGTGTGTTTATAATTTCCGCTGCATGTATCTCTTCCTAGACGATTATATAGGGAAGAATTCCAATCTTTGGCAATAAATTGAACCATATAGGCCTACATATATCGTCAGCTGTGCACATGATCACTTCACTAGGCGTTGGGGGTGATGCCGTCCTTGGGGGGGGGGATGATTGATTATATCTTATCACGTAAAAGCTTACTTCATCGGTACCTTTATATAGCCATGTATGAGAGCAGATTTCTTATGTTGTTATTATGATGTTTATCAAAAGAAATCAAAACCTTGACCGTCACATAATGGGGGTGGGGTCACTAGTTGGTGATTTAAATTTCCTTTTTACATGTTTTTTTTTTCATTTGTTTATCATTAACGAATCGTTTACAGGTACACACTAATATTTACAGTGTACGTTTTAAATTTGGGAGCGACAGTAACATGACCCCAGGATCTTAGGGGGTGTGGAGCTGTATATGTACCTGTGGGTGGAGGTAAAGAAGTGTGGGGTGGGGGGGGGGCTGTATATGTACCTGTGGGTGGAGGTAAAGAAGTGTGGGGTGGGGGGGGGGGCTGTATATGTACCTGTGGGTGGAGGTAAAGAAGTGTGGGGTGGGGGGGGGCTGTATATGTACCTGTGGGTGGAGGTAAAGAAGTGTGGGGTGGGGGGGGGGGCTGTATATGTACCTGTGGGTGGAGGTAAAGAAGTGTGGGGTGGGGTGGGGGGCTGTATATGTACCTGTGGGTGGAGGTAAAGAAGTGTGGGGTGGGGGGGGCTGTATATGTACCTGTGGGTGGAGGTAAAGAAGTGTGGGGTGGGGGGGGGGCTGTATATGTACCTGTGGGTGGAGGTAAAGAAGTGTGGGGTGGGGTGGGGGGCTGTATATGTACCTGTGGGTGGAGGTAAAGAAGTGTGGGGTGGGGTGTGGGGCTGTATATGTACCTGTGGGTGGAGGTAAAGAAGTGTGGGGTGGGGGGGGCTGTATATGTACCTGTGGGTGGAGGTAAAGAAGTGTGGGGTGGGGTGGGGGGCTGTATATGTACCTGTGGGTGGAGGTAAAGAAGTGTGGGGTGGGGGGGGGCTGTATATGTACCTGTGGGTGGAGGTAAAGAAGTGTGGGGTGGGGTGGGGGGCTGTATATGTACCTGTGGGTGGAGGTAAAGAAGTGTGGGGTGGGGTGTGGGGCTGTATATGTACCTGTGGGTGGAGGTAAAGAAGTGTGGGGTGGGGGGGGGGGCTGTATATGTACCTGTGGGTGGAGGTAAAGAAGTGTGGGGTGGGGGGCTGTATATGTACCTGTGGGTGGAGGTAAAGAAGTGTGGGGTGGGGGGGGCTGTATATGTACCTGTGGGTGGAGGTAAAGAAGTGTGGGGTGGGGTGGGGGGCTGTATATGTACCTGTGGGTGGAGGTAAAGAAGTGTGGGGTGGGGGGCTGTATATGTACCTGTGGGTGGAGGTAAAGAAGTGTGGGGTGGGGGGGGCTGTATATGTACCTGTGGGTGGAGGTAAAGAAGTGTGGGGTGGGGTGGGGGGCTGTATATGTACCTGTGGGTGGAGGTAAAGAAGTGTGGGGTGGGGGGGGCTGTATATGTACCTGTGGGTGGAGGTAAAGAAGTGTGGGGATATGCGACAGTCACCCATCGACAACATGTAGCTATGTATGGTGAAACGTGTTGTGCTTTATTCCAGTGTATCCTGTGCGAAGTGGAAAAGATTCTCGTAGTTTATTTCTATTACATGTATTATTCCCATGCGGCTTCTGCAGGAGTTCTGTGTATACACCACAGAATAATACTATTAATTTGAAATAAGTATCTTCTAAAAATATTCTGTGACGCAAAACTTGGAACAATTACACGGTTGATTCTTTATCACATGATATTTGCTATATTTATTTTAGAGTTCAGTCTTTTGTTTGTTTCTTTGCTCTTTTTCTATTTCCTCAGGTATAGTATACATCCACAGCTTCATCCTTTCAGGGTGTAGATCGTATTCCATCTCAGTTTGTTTGCCAATGTTGATGTAGCCTTTCTTGTCCTTGGTGAATTCTTCCCATGTTGCCACGCCCTCTAGGGGAAGTCCTTGATTTGGGTTTCTGAAAAGTATAAATTACATTTAAAATAATTTCCTTTGTTGGCATTTCGTTTTCTAGAGATTAGCTTGTGATTTAATAATAATGACAAAATTGTTTTGATGATCCAACAGATTAAAATAAAACATTACTCAGAAACTACATTTTATATTTAAACCCAAATGATTCTTTAACGTCGATACTGTACATAAGACTAAGATGAATTACCCCGTTTTTGCAAAATTGGTCCAAAATGTCCTCACAACTTTGGCGGTTTTTTCATCTTGTTCACTCCAGTCAAATTCCACACCTTCTTTTAAGATTTTTGTTCCAAAGACTAGAGGTAAATCGTCTCCGTGTGTGGCAGTCTTCGCCCAGGTTGGTAGACTGAAGCCAAAATAATAATCAATCACGTTTTTGCCGCTCAAAACATGACTGATGCTATAGGAGTAAGTAGCAGATTTCTGGGCATTACCCTTTGATCTCAGGTGGGCGTGGCATGATTCCACAACTTGCTGATGAATCACAACATCGCTGAAAAATTCTCTCGCAGCGAGGGAATTTTCGATTGGGTCGTCCTTGTGTGTGTACGCGTCATGAATATGCTTTTTTACTATGTCAAGGCTGTTTGGAAACAATGTTTTTAAAAACGGAGTGATCAGATTTGTGTTTAAGATATTCTCTGGTATCCCGGATGTTATGTTGTACCCGTCATCCTCTTGCGTCATGGCCGCCGTGTAAAGCAGGCCATTCCCTTCGTCTGCTAGTGATCCAACCATCCAATCAACTTTACTAAAAGCTTCGTCTATTTCTGGATTGCTCCTCGTTTTGGAAGCAGAAAAATATTCTTTTAAACCATAAGGCACAAAATCACCGTCTTCTACTGGAGCGAAAGGAAATGTTCCGAATTCCTCGGTTTCGCTCGTGATACCTGGTGTTAAAAGCTCACCGGAAGTATTGAGAAGAACCTCGGCGGGTACCAAACGCAGACAGTTAACCAATTTTAAAGTGTCGCTGAGATCTCGGTTTTCTGAAGTGTTACAATTTAGTTTGAGGGCCAATTCCTTGGCTAACCGAAGAGGGTTTCCCGCGAAAGCAAATCCGTTACTAAATGTGGGTGGACTCTGGCTGATGGCACGTTTAACCAACCCAATGTTATATTTAGTCACTGCCTGATGTTGTACACTAGAACCACCGGCAGATTCACCAAATATGGTAATGCTTTCTGGATCACCACCAAATGTTGAGATGTGTTCTTTGACCCATTTCAAGGCCTCGTGCTGATCCCACAGTCCAATGTTGCTTGGTGCATTTTCGTCCAGCGTTGTTAAAAATCCAAACAGGTTCAACCTGTAATTGATGGTGACGCAAATGACGTCACCGTGTAATGCCAGTTCTTCGCAGGGAGTCCCCAGTGCCTGACCAACAGCGTAGGCCCCACCGTGTATCCAAACCATCACTGCTTTGGGGGCCTTATCTTCAGATACAGGGACGTACACATTAAGATTGAGACAATCTTCTGACATATCAGTATGGAGTAACATGTCAGGAAGGGAGAGAAAGTGAGTCTGCATACACATTGGTCCATATTCAGTGACGTCAATAGTACGTGTCCACGGCTTCTTGGGGACTGGTGTTCGGAAACGTAGATGGCCAACGGGAGGTTCTGCAAACGGAATGCCGAGATAAACATCTATTTCCTGCCCGTGAATCGTTTCTGTCTTTCCACGAATTTTACCGAGCTTCGTTTCTAGAACTCTTGCTTGAGCACTAATGACTATCATGAATACCGCCGAGATGAAAACTGTCATCAGGAGATAGTTGACTGTGTCACCCATCTTTTTGCTTAAACTACGCAGGTCAAACTTTGAGTTGAGCTGTTTTGGTATCCGCCTCCTGTACCTAGCTACGTGGACTTCCCTTACCGCAGTCAATACTGATACTAAATATATAGCAAATAGTGGCTCCGCCTTTGTTAAAACCTGACTTAAAGAAGTTTATTCAATCCCGGCGGTTGCTCAATCTACCCTCGCTAACTTAATCCTTGAAATATATTTATCTTTCAACAATATTGACATAGCCCCGTATGTTGTACTTATACGATGCAAACCCACATTCCCACGTACACCTTCGATCCACGTAAATTGACCCAGCTCTGTGTGGACACTCGCTAGTTGCAATCAGCTTAACTGACTGACACACCTCCTTGTTTCCTACTCACCAGTTTTCTGTATTCTACTTAACACCAGGAGTCGCCGCAGAGTTGGGTCGATCAATATAGACCGATGGTGTCTGTGTGAATGTGGCCTAAGATTTGATGGTGCACTCCATTAAAAAGTCAACAAATGAAGTGTACGTACGTGTATTATGTAGACGCGGCATTGACGCTTTTCGCAGTTGTTTACCTAGAACGACAAACCTGTTAGCTGAATACTGGCCACGTATTATTTAGCATTGCGTGCCACATTTGATGTGTTAATTAAGCATTTGGTCGTCCTTCTTGCTGAGGGGGAGTAGATCAGTTTTGTTCAGTTTGTCTCTTCTTCAATCAACCTTTCCGTCTAGAATTACTCATTGTTTATTTAAAAAGAAGTTGATTTTGACCTTTGCTTAATTTGTATCTGTAATACTTTATTTCACAATACCGTCTGGGGCGACCGACACAAATATTTACACAGGACATAGATTAGACCTACTTTTTGACATGTACATAGCAAATTGATATGGGTGTACGTGCGTGTACGTATTTTTCCTATGCATCATTCTGTAGCTTTTGTATTTTATTTTTTTATCATAAAATAGGCGGGTTCCTACATTTTCATTGTCTTCACCAAATTGCAACAAAATACCCCTTCCCTTTCTCCAGTTTTATTTTTCAGTCGTTGCCATATATGAGAGACCCCTTCAATTAAAACCAAGACTAATCATAAAATCAGTCTCCGGTAGGCGATGACAAACGCCAAGTGCATAATTTCCCCGTTATCCCCAACGACCAGTCGCTTTTTTTTCTGGTACACCCCCCCCCCCCCCCCCCCCCACGGCCTCTTAAAATTTACTTCACACGCTGTGATCATACAACCGCAAGAATGTCTTTATTCTAAAGCTAGACACTGAATGAGTATTTTTCTGTTATTTCAAAAAGGAACATATTTTATCATTGAATTTTTATTTATCATACTCATTGTAACTGAAAAGTGTAGATGTGTTAATTAAGCATTTGGTCGTCCGTCTTACCTGACTGGCACCGTATTCCCACCCCTATCACATTCAGTGTTAAGATCTGCAGACTGAGGGGGAGTAGATCAGCTTCTGCTAGGCATAACTACACGATAATGATATAACACGTCTATCACATTTCCTTTGCCAAAACATTCAGTGAAAAAATTCCTGATAGACCTTGGGGCATTCTATGTCTTAACTTACCTTCCTGATAACGACACTTTTTCTCTACTCAGTGAGAAAGACTTACAATGCAAACAGTATTTTTGTTGCATTTTGTTCCATTGAAATAAATCTCTTTCTGTCATTTCCAAATTATATAAGCTGGAAACACGTCTGATTACAAAGTTAAGTTATACTAATATCAATTCTATTGTTGTATCGTAGAAATTAAGTCAATTTCTGATTTAGAGCTCTGTCTTTTGTTTAATTGCTCGTTCTCTTTCTATTTCCTCAGGTATAGTATACATCCACAGCTTCATCCTCTCTGGTAGTAGATCGTATCCCATCTCAGTTTGTTTGCCAATGTTGATGTAGCCTTTCTTGTCCTTGGTGAACTCCTCCCATGTTGCCACGCCCTCTAGGGGAAGTCCTTGGTTGGGATTTCTGAAGGCAAACGTACACATTAGCTGTATTCATTATAATTATTATTATAAGCACCATACAATGCTTTACGTGGGACATATCTCAGAGGAAAACGTTTTCAGCTCTTAAACTATTTCTTGTGTTGCACTGCATCTTCTAAACACTTCTGGATTTAAATCAAATAAAAGCCGGGCAGTGACCTAATATAGCACTTTCTCTACATGTATTTTAAAAATAATTTTTAAAATATCAGTTTACCCTGTTTTGGCAAAGTTGGTCCAAAACGTCATCACAGTATTAGCAGCAATCTGGTCCTCCTCAGACCACTCAAATTCCACACCCTCTTTGACGATATTTGTTCCAAAGAGTAAAGGTAGTTCATCACCGTGTGCGGCACATCTCGTCCAAGATGGGAGACTGAAACCTATTAAGTAGTCAACGGCGTTTTTTCCACTTAATACGTGACTGACGAGGTAGGCGTAGGTGGCAGATTTCTGGGTGTCAGTTTTTGATCTCAAGTGGGCCAAGGATGATTCTACAACATGCTGGTGGAAAACAATATCAGTGAAAAAATCTCGCATGGCGAGTGTATTTTCAATTGGGTCAGTTTTGTGTGTGTACATTTCATGAATATGCTTTTGTACCGTTTTTATACTACCTGGAAACATTGGTTTCAGCACCGGAAGAACTAGATTTTTGTCAATTATCTCGGCTGGTATCCCGGATGTTATGTTGAATTCTAAAGCTTGTTGCAGCATGGCAGTCGTGTACAACATAAAGTTGCCTTCGTCAGCAAGAGATCCCACCATCCAATCGACTTTACTGAATGCCTCATCCATTTCCGGACTGGGTTTGGACTTGGAAACCGAAAAATAGTCCTTCATCCCATATGGAACAAAGTCTCCATCTTCTGTTGGAGCAAAAGCAATTTCAAACTCTACATCTTCTTTTGTAAGGTCTGGTTGCACTAACTCAGTAGTTTTATTCAACAGATCTTCTGCGGAAACCAGGCGGAGACAATTAACCAATTTTCGAGTATCCGTGAGATGTTCATTATCAGAAGTGTTACAATTGAGTTTGCGAGCCATTTTCTTAGTTGTAAGTAGAGGATTCCTCGCCAACGCAAATCCGTTACTAAATGTGGGCGGACTCTGGCTGATGGCGCGTTTAACCAACCCAATGTTATATTTAGTCACTGCCTGATGTTGTACACTAGAACCACCGGCAGATTCACCAAATATGGTAATGCTCTCTGGATCACCACCAAATGTTGAGATGTGTTCTTTGACCCATTTCAAGGCCTCGTGCTGATCCCACAGTCCAATGTTGCTTGGCGCATTTTCATCCAGCGTTGTTAGAAACCCAAAAACAGTCAGTCTATAGTTGATTGTGATGCATACGATATCACCATGCAGAGCCAATTCTTCGCAGGGGGTCGCCATACCCTGGCCGATCGCGTAGCCACCTCCGTGTATCCAGACCATCACCGCTTTAGAGGCCTTATTTTCTGATACAGGGATGTACATATTAAGACTGAGACAGTCTTCTGACACATCAGTGTGTTGTAGCATGTCTGCCATCCCGGGATATAGAATTTGCATACAAGATGGTCCGTACTCAGTAGCGGCTAAAGTACGCGTCCATGGTTTTTGGGTACTGGCTTTCGGAAGCGAAGATGTCCAAGGGGAGGTTCTGCATATGGTATGCCCAGGTAGACATCTATTTCCTTTCCGTTCACCGTTTCTCTTTTTCCTTGGATTTTCCCGAGCTTAGTTTCCAGAATCTCAGCATGGCTAGTGACGATCATAAAAAACACAGCTAAAATACATGAAGCCATCACAGAAGTGCAGTTAAGTGAGACAGCCATTCTAGCTATGACTTGTGACAGGAACAATCACCTGTTCCAATAGCGCGTACTTGGCCTTGTAAGTCTAGATGACCTACTTTGGTCTCATGTCTTTCTAACGCTCAGGGGTAAGCTCGCTCTGGCACAAGGTGTTGTATAATTAGCAACTGATAGGAAATTTGGACAAAGATAACCGTCTAGTCATGAAACATTCCCCTTTGCGCTGAAATATCGCTTCTATAAATGTTGATACAGATGGAATCACTATACTTACTCGTACAGTGGCAGAGGCACAGAAATTAAATTTAATTTAATGTTTTAACAAATATTTTAAAAATCGCCCAGATTAATGATAAGCTATATACATATATACCTCGAGCTCACTTTCCCATTTATGGAAAGTGGAGTTTTGGAGATCGGGCTTTTATAATCTATGCCCCCAAATTATGGAATGCCTTACCAAATTTTATTAGAAAAGCAGACGAATTTGACAGTTTTAAATCCCTTCTTAAAAGTCACATTTTTAAATCTGTCTTTATCTCTTAGGTTTTTAATATATGTTAATAATGTTTTTAGTAGTGTTAATTTTAAATGGTTTCCAAGTGTTTTAGATTTAAATATTGTAGATTTTAATGATTTTAGTTATATTATTCATTATTGTAAGGCGCCTTGAGGTAGCACGTAAAGCGCCATATAAGATTATTATTATTATTATTATTATTATTATTATTATTATTATTTAGAATCCTGTAACACATTTCCTTGGGTCAAGTGAGTGACGGGTTTTAGGGGGTATAGAAGTCATTTTCGGTACAAGTATAGCGATTAGCGATGTGACAGAGAGTCCCCCATGATATTCAACCCTATTTGACCCACTTACTAGTACGTCAGGCTTACCCTATCCTGCATAATTAAATGGAGGGTGGAATCTCTCTTACAAGGACCCTCAGTTTCCTCTCAGATGCCACATCAGATTTATATGCATTGTTAAGTTTTCGTAAGAGAGCGCAGCACGGTCTCTCAAGTTTAACTTCGACGTAAATGTGAGCTTTCATTTTCAAAACATGTAAAAAGTCTTTTCTCCAATGGACTTTCGTCTTGTAGAGGGCATATCTTCATTTTTTCATTTTTAAATCAAAATTAAATTATATGTACAAATGACACAAAACATCGTATCCTTGTGCCAACACTGGCCGAGCAGTGAATGTGATTTGTGGCCAAAATTAATTATTTTTTTACGCAGCAAATTATACTTGACAAGAAACCCCTAATAGCATATCTTTAATAAAATACCGGTGTTTTTAAAGAATCGCAGACTTTTTCATTTTGCAAATTAAGAATAGGCATCGCATAATATTAATGTTCTTTTTTCAGAAAACTTATAAAACTAAAAGATGAAATGCACAATGTATCGATTTTCTCTTTAGTTGAAAATCAAAATACGTATCTACATTGATATATCTTTTTCTTTTATTTCATTCATTTAATATAACATATATTATCATTGCCCAATGAAGTTTTTTTTTTTCACAAAGCTAGTCTTTTACAAACAAAATGATGAGTGTTAATCATTGAAGTTTTCGCAAGAGATAACATACACTTATTATTTTCACATGTACCTATAGTGAATGTGGACTTTTTTATTTCATTACCTATGTCAAAATAAACATTCATTTTAAAACTGAAGATAAACCTACAGGGCATTAAGCATTTTTCATCTTTATACAAAAGTTAATGTCAATTTTGTTCTCCTTCATTATATGAGTTACGAAGTGTACATACATAGTTTTATTTTCTTGTACGAAATAAATCGCATTCCATCATTTTGAATTATCTTTGGGCGGGAACATGTTTGATCGCAACTATGAGATATACTATTTTTTTTCTTTTTGTACTGCAAGATATACGTAAATTTTCTAATTTACAGTTCTGTCTTTTGTTTAATTGCTCGTTCTCTTTCTATTTCCTCAGGGATCGTAAACATCCACAGCTTCATCCTCTCTGGTAGTAAATTGTATCCCATCTCAGATTGTATGCCAATGTTGATGTAGCCTTTCTTGTCCTTGGTGAACTCCTCCCATGTTGCCACGCCCTCTAGGGGAAGTCCTTGATTTGGATTTCTGAAAAGAAAACGTACAAATTTGCTGTATTTATCATTATTATTATAAGAAACAAACAATACTTTGCGTGGGACATGTCTCAGAGGAAAACGTTTTCAGCTTTAAAGTAATTTTTTGTGATGCACTGCATCTTTTAAACACTTCTGAATTTAAATCAAATAAAAGCCGGGCAGTGGCCTAATATAGCACTTTCTCTACATGTATTATAAAAATAATTTTCAAAATATCAGTTTACCCTGTTTTGGCAAAGTTGGTCCAAAACGTCATCACAGTATTAGCAGCGATTTGGTCCTCCTCAGACCACTCAAATTCCACGCCCTCATTGACGATATTTGTTCCAAAGAGTAAAGGTAGTTCATCCCCGTGTGCGGCACACCTCGTCCAAGATGGGAGACTGAAGCCTATTAAGTAGTCAACGGCGTTTTTTCCACTCAATACGTGACTGACGAGGTAGGCATAGGTAGCGGATTTCTGGGTGTCAGTTTTTGATCTCAAGTGGGCCAGGGATGATTCTACAACATGCTGGTGGAAAATAGCATCAGAAAATAAATCTCGCATGGCGAGAGTATTTTCAATTGGGTCAGTTTTGTGTGTGTACATTTCATGAATATGCTTTTGCACCGTTTTTATACTATCTGGAAACATTGATTTCAGCACCGGAAGAACTAGATTTTTGTCAATTATCTCGGCTGGTATCCCGGATGTTATGTTGAACTCGAAAGCTTGTTGCAGCATGGCGGCAGAGTACAACATGAGGTTGCCTTCGTCAGCAAGAGATCCCACCATCCAATCGATTTTACTAAATGCCGCATCCATTTCTGGACTGGGTTTGGACTTGGAAACTGAAAAATAGTCCTTCATCCCATATGGAACAAAGTCTCCATCTTCTGTTGGAGCAAAAGCCATTTCAAACTCTACATCTTCTTTTGTAAGGTCTGGTTGCACTAACTCGCTAGTTTTATTCATCAGATCTTCTGCGGAAACCAGGCGGAGACAATTGACCAATTTCAGAGTGTCGGAAAGATCTTCGTTATCAGAAGTGTTACAATTGAGTTTGCGAGCCATTTTCTTAGTTGTAAGAAGAGGATTCCTCGATAACGCAAATCCGTTGCTAAATGTCGGCGGACTCTGGCTGATGGCACGTTTAACCAGCCCAATGTTATATTTAGTCACTGCCTGATGTTGTACACTAGAACCACCGGCAGATTCACCAAATATGGTAATACTTTCTGGGTCACCACCAAATGTTGAGATGTGTTCTTTGACCCATTTCAAGGCCTCGTGCTGATCCCACAGCCCAATGTTGCTTGGTGCATTTTCGTCCAGCGTTGTTAAAAACCCAAAAACAGTCAGTCTGTAGTTGATTGTGACGCATACAATATCACCATGCAGAGCCAATTCTTCGCAGGGGGTCGCCATACCCTGGCCGATCGCGTAGCCACCTCCGTGTATCCAGACCATCACCGCTTTAGGGGCATTATTTTCTGATACAGGGACGTACACATTAAGACTGAGGCAATCTTCTGACACATCAGTGTGTTGTAGCATGTCTGCCATCCCGGGAAATAGAATCTGCATACAAGATGGTCCGTACTCAGTAGCAGCTAGAGTACGCGTCCATGGCTTTTTGGGTACTGGCTTTCGGAAGCGGAGATGTCCAAGGGGAGGTTCTGCATATGGTACGCCCAGGTAGACATCTATCTCCTTTCCCTTCATCGTTTCTCTCTTTCCTTGAATTTTACCGAGCTTGGTTTCCAAAATCTCAGCATGGCTAGTTACGATCATAAAAAACACAGCTAAAATACACGAAGCCAGCAAAGAACGCTTAAGTGAGACACCCATTCTAGCAACGAGTTGTGACACCAACTTGGCCTTGTAAGTCTAGATAACCTACTTTAGTCTCTTGTCTTTCTATCGCTCAGGTGTAAGCTTGCTCTGGCACGAGTTGCTTTATAATCAGAAACTAGTAGGAAATCTGGGCAAAAATAGACGTCTAGTCATGAAACATTTCCCTTGCGCTGAAATAACGCTTCTATAAAAGATTATATTTTCTTTGGGTTCCCTTTTATGGTAAATATGCCGCAGCTTTCCCATATAGGACCAGCGCCCTATATATTGGCACCGTGATCGTGTGACAGGCAGAGTACATATATTGACCTTTATTGACAATTATTCAACATGACCCTAACAACAGTTTGTGGTTTGTGTACTGTTTATACATTAGCACATTCAGAAAACATCAGTCTCCTGTAATCCACGTTTCTACAATGATATGAACATTTGCTGATCCCTACTGTATGTATACACAAGTAAGCTGTCAGTATATGCTCTAAGATGACAAATGGAATACAAATTGGGATGCTGGGGCAGATGAAGTCACAAGACATACTCGTATAGCGGCAGAGACAAAGACATTAAATGGGGATATTTTAACAATTTTTTAAAATCGCCATAATGATTAAACATATACATACATACCTGTAGTTCAGCTACATATTTTTACTGAAAATCCTGTTCCTCGGGCCATGTAAGAGACGCGTTTTGATGTATAGACATCATTTTTGCTACTAGTATAGCGATTTGTAATGTGACAGGGAGTCCCCCATGACAGAGAGTCTGGTCCCCATTAATTTGCTTAGATCGCCCTAGTTTTGACCCACTAGTACGGCAGGTTTACCTATCCTGTATAATTTAATGTTGGGTGGACTCTCTGTTACACGGACCCTCAGTTTACCCTATCCTGTATAATTTAATGTTGGGTGAACTCTCTGTTACACGGACCCTCAGTTTACCCTATCCTGTATAATTTAATGTTGGGTGGACTCTCTGTTACACGGACCCTCAGTTTACCCTATCTTGTATAATTTAATGTTGGGTGGACTCTCTGTTACACGGACCCTCAGTTTACCCTATCCTGTATAATTTAATGTTGGGTGGACTCTCTGTTACACGGACCCTCAGTTTACCCTATCCTGTATAATTTAATGTTGGGTGGACTCTCTGTTACACGGACCCTCAGTTTACCCTATCCTGTATAATTTAATGTTGGGTGGACTCTCTGTTACACGGACCCTCAGTTTACCCTATCCTGTATAATTTAATGTTGGGTGGACTTTCTGTTACACGGACCCTCAGTTTCGTCTCAGATGCTTACATCAGATTTACGTTGATAAAGTAGCGCAACACGGTCTCTCGAATTTAACTTTGACTCAAATAAGAGTATTAATTGACAAAAACATGGGGTAACCTTAGTCCTTTCTTTAACGGGCTTTCATCTTGTAGAGGCCATATCACAAAAACAAAAGGCTTGATGAAAAACAGACATCGCAAAAGAAAAAACCTCTTCTCTGCCAAAATGTCATCCTCTTGACTGACACTACAGATGTAATTAACGCTCTGCCTGGCGTTGGGGGAGCACGAGGCAGTCTGTCCGTCACAAACTGTTTAAGCACCTTACATCTCAGTTATGGCTTAACCGTGTTTATTTACTTACGTCATTGCCAAGTCACTTTATCAAACAACTCACAGATACAGTTTATTTGAACTGGAACACTGCACTTTAAGAAAGATTCAAGTTAAAGCCAAACAGTAATTACTATATCTATACACACAACTGACCTCAGATAACATGAAAGCGTGTACACAAATACTCAAGTCGTCTGGCATAGGGGCCGTTACCAATGTACTTTGTCGATCTAGCTAATGCGCACCAACTCCGCGGGGACTCTCACTGAATGCAATCAGGTTAACAGATTCTCACACCACCTCTTTTTTTCAAGTTCTACTCAACATAAAGGGGGGGGGCGCGTTCGTGTTAGTCAGCTAGTAGTTAATCTCCTCACGCACGGACTCCCACATTTTCCCCATTTTTTGGCCGTAGACCACAAGTAGCAGCCCGTGCGTTCGGTTGGGACCTAGGCTTAAGTAGATAAACTCAGATTCAAGGATAGGACTTAAGATCACAATGAATCCTAATTATGCAATATCTTTACTGATTCAATTTAAATTCTATATATCTCTCATTAATCAACATTGACTTGATAGTGGGCTGTGACATGGGGCGATATTTCACTGTTATATACTCAGGGTGAAAAAGACGGGTTTGCATACCTTAAACTGAGACTCCCCCCCCCCCCCCCCCCCCCCCCGTAGGCCTTAAGACACCGATCTCGTAGGTCCTGGCTGAGTCATCCTTATCGTCTGGTTCCCCACCAAAGTCGAGCCAGATAACCTTGTTAGCCAAACATAATATTAAATGGTCTTATTTGGTTACAGTTAAAACGCTATGTACTTCGTACTCGAATGCATACGTACGTGACTTATTCTATAGACCAGAGACTAAAATCTGAACACTTTATTTGTAAATGAAAACGCCCCCCGCACCGCCCCTTTTCAAATCAAAATGTCGTATCCATCCCCCATCCCTTATCAATGGGAGAGAAAATGTCGACCAGTGCATTGCAGAATTTACCGTCTACCAAGGCCGCCGCTATTTTAATAATTATAATATTAAAATATGTGGACATTTTCTCTGAGGTCACAGTACGGAGGATAACCGTCAATTAAACCTGAGAAATATCTGTGAATATCCAGTGAAAAATCAATATTCGGCCCTGATGAAGGGCATGTAAACTTGGTGAAAAAATTAGATTGCATCCGGCTTCGACCCATCGAACTATTTAACGTTTGTTTCATGGGTCCTAGATTATGCCCTTTCTTCTTTTAGAAATAAATTCTTCACAGACGGTGGGTTGTCCACCCCCAAAACCCCCTCATAACGACACCCTGGAGCTATAGTGCATAAATCCCATTTATGAAAAGTTTGGATTCTATTTCAAATCAACTATTTATCGCGCTTTTCATTTCATTTTATCTTTAAACATACTGTATATAATATGTTCAGTTACTTTGTTAATAATTTTTCTGTAAATACCGGCACTTCAAATGAATGAAAAAATATTATGAATTCCTGTTGATTCTACAAATTTTCTCAATTAGAATCAATTTAAAACTTGGAAAATCTGTTTTTTGCATAAGTGAAGGGTACTACTATAACCAGCATCTCATTTTTAATAAACTGAAAGTGGATGATGCCAATCCTAAGAACATATTTCAATATCATAAAAGGTACACCATTAGAACAGAGAAATCACTGTAACCTTTACAAGTTTTATTTATATCTTACTTTCATTTTTTCTGCATGATCGTTAAGATGTAGAAAAATGAAGCATTAAATAAAGGCAAAGTTTGCCCCTTGCCTAAATGGCTTATTTATCAACAATCTGTCACTTTGTGAACTATAAAAAGAACTTTCTTCCCCACATCAGAGATTGATAACTACAAAAATAAGTTTCTAAAATTGTCTTCTTCATCTTTTACATTACATATCATTATAACTGCTTTAACATTGCATAAAAAATTGAAGTTTATATTAAAAAAACAAACAAATAAATAATTGAAGATAAATTATTACAGCTCCAGCAAAAAATGAAACCTTTTTCAATGTGCTTTAAACAGTTGTAAGTCTAGACTGATCATGCTTTTGTACTTCATCTGTTAATAAGACATGATTTTCAAACTCTATAATTCACTTTGCAACAGAAAATAATGACATTTCATTTTTTGACAATTATTTTCATCTCTCTGTGCCAGACTCAGGCACAAACAAATATGTTGGTGTTGCTGAACTAACTGTGGCAAACCTACTATTAGTACATTGGTCAGCACCAGGACTTTAACGCTGATCCTAACGACCTTCACCTGACCTTCCACTATCCTCGTACTCTCTCCAACTCCATAAAACATCCACATCTCCAGAAACCTGATTCTCTACAATTTCCCCTCTGACTTGTACCTCCATTACATATCAGCATCCTCATTGTCAACTTAAACACACAAATTCTCCTCACTGTCAAGTATTAGTATTATTATTATTCCCAGTGTTCTGTGATCCCGGCATCACTAAGAACTTGGGTGTAGAGGTACTAATGGTGGTAGCGCCAGCACTCTGAGTATTTGTCACCACCCTCACTACAGTCTGTGTGGGAGTGAAAGACCCTGAGACACTGGTCAATGTGGAGGAGCCCCCCTGGGTCAGGATCACATACTTCTGGGATGCCCCAGGGGTGGTTGGGGTCCCTGGGGTACGGTTGATAAGACTACTGGAGGTCTGGAAGGTCCTGGGGGTGGTAGGGGTGCGAGGCAGGCTGCTCCCCAGGGATGTCTGGACAAGAAGCTGTGGTTTCTGCTAAAAAAAAAAGAAAAAAAAAACATCACTTAATTTTTAAACATTTATGACACAAAGGATGTTACTGTGTGGCATTAGAAAATATGAGAAAGTTTTTTCTACCATTTTGGTATAGAATGATACTGAGACAGATCATGTGACAAGTTCAAAACAACCTGCTTCAGTCTAAATATTTCTGCTCCAAAAGGTGTCATGTCACACTTCTCTCATAAATATGTGATTTTTTCAATGAATTTCTTCACTTGAAAGCAGTCCTAGAAAACTAAAATGTGTTGGAGTAAAAGCAGACAAAAACTTATTTGTATTGGAGCAAAAATAAACCTACACTTTCTTCTCTTGGAGAGAAAACAGGTCTAAGTACCTACCTGTGTTAGTTTGACCATGGACCTTAACCTACCTGTGTTAGTGTGACCGTGGGCCTTAACCTACATGTGTTAGTGTGACCGTGGGCCTTAACCTACATGTGTTAGTGTGACCGTGGGCCTTAACCTACCTGTGTTAGTGTGACCGTGGGCCTTAACCTACATGTGTTAGTGTGACCGTGGGCCTTAACCTACATGTGTTAGTGTGACCGTGGGCCTTAACCTACCTGTGTTAGTGTGACCGTGGGCCTTAACCTACCTGTGTTAGTGTGACCGTGGGCCTTAACCTACCTGTGTTAGTGTGAAAGTGGACCTTAACCTACCTGTGTTAGTGTGACTGTGGACCTAGACTTACCTGTGTTAGTGTGACCGTGGGCCTAGACTTACCTGTGTTAGTGTGACCGTGGGCCTAGACTTACCTGTGTTAGTGTGACCGTGGGCCTAGACTTACCTGTGTTAGTGTGACCGTGGGCCTTAACCTACCTGTGTTAGTGTGACCGTGGGCCTAGACTTACCTGTGTTAGTGTGACCGTGGGCCTAGACTGACTGGAAGTGGTGGCTGGCTGTTGTCTTAACTTGGTGACACTCAGGTAAAGTAGGTTGCCTAGGAAACCATACTCTTCTTTATACTCTTCCACATTATCTGGTGGTTTTCTTATTGTCTTTAAAACTGGACTAACAAGTTTCTGAAAAGAGAAAATATAAATTGTTAAATTTTATGAGCTACTACAGTCAATTTTTAAGAGGTGCACAAAAAATAACACTCTCCTCTGTAAACAATAGTGAGTGTACACATATACTTAAATCTCTCTCTCTCTCTCTCTCTCTCTCTCTCTCTCTCTCTCTCTCTCTAAAAAGAAAACAGAAATAGTGGAGTAAATTTTAAAAAGGTACACAAAAATTAACAAGGGTAGTGAGTGTACACGTTTTCTTAAATCTCTCTCTCTCTAAGAAGAAATCACAGAAATAGTGGAGTCATTATATGTATATCAGTACCTGGACTTGTGAACAAAATATCAAGTTTTGATATGCCCCCCTACTCACCACCAGCTGTGTCTTGATATGGTCCCCAGAGATCCTGTCTACACTGTTCACTAGGGCACCCTCAGTGAGACTCTTGATTCTACCTCCCTCTATCTTCAACCTTGGAATTATGAATGCTTTGATAACCTGGAGTGTTAAAAACAAAACACCTGCAGTCTCTTTACTTATGTATGATAAAAATTACAAATGATAGTGACCTATTTCACACCAGCAATTCAACAAGAAATATATTTTAATGTTAGACTGGGTCCCCATCCCTAAATGGATTTAACAGGATTGGTCCATTTCCACAGGGTCCCTTGCTAAATTGCTCTCAGCTCAAGCGGCTTAGATGTCTGGAAGGCCAACTAAAGCTGCTTAACAATAGTTTATTACCCCTATCAGACTAAGCAGGCATGACAGACATCTAGGCCGCCCAAGTTAATTGCTATTAAACGAGAGATAGTTTGATCTATAGTTAGTATGATAGTCTCTGGGAATGGTCTCTTAGCAGTTGCTGAAGAATGGTTCTAAACACAGTACATATGATATCTATAGTCACATCAAAGTAAGTCGAATGAATAAACTTTTCAAACTACAAGCAAAAGTATCTTGCACCAAATAAGGCTGGTCTCACCTCAGGTCCCAGTTCAGCCAGTCCAGATATGGCCCCGTAATGTGAGGCGAGTGGGGCCTTCTCATTCTGCAGGGTAGCACTCAACATCTTAGTAATGCGGGTCTGGATGCCATTAGTACTGGTACTAAAGTTTCTACAAACATTTAACAACTAATAAGTTACTATCACAATGATAATGTCATATAGTATGTGTATTTGTATCAGAAATGCTTGACTTAATATATGCAGAACATTAATTCAACTGTGATTTTATTCATGTTCATTTTTCAGTATACAAAACTGACGATCTTATAATAATTCATTATTTTGTAAAAAGATGAAAAATATAAAATAATAAAATCAAGTAACTTAACCACAGCTAAACAAGAATAATAATAACCAAAAAAGATAAACTACAAATAGGATAAAAACTTTATATGTTTATCTATAAAAAATAATCATGCCAAGGATATTTCATCAATTTACTTTAACCCAGGTTTCTTCAATGTATTAACATTCCATAATCATCATCATTATTATTATTATTATTATTATTATTATTACAGTCATTCTTTGCTAGTGGTGCACTGCGGGGGGACCATAACAAGAATGTAATTTAAATTTAGATAGCCGACCAAATTCTCATGACATCGTTGTGTATGTTTCAATAACAAATCAAAGAAGCTGCATGAGCAAGGAGGATGTTGTTATAAAAGCAAAAAAAGAGAAAAAGCAGAAAATATATCGAAATTACCCTCAAAATGGCGTCCTTTTTTGTGGAATTTCGACCCTACCTCTATTTAGGAACAGTTTGTTTAGGGTTTGAATGAATTATTGAAGCAGGGAATACACCTACTGCAAGAAGATATAATAAACAGAATGTGCAAATGGTTATTTAAATAAAAATTTATTTGAAGTCACTGAAAAATGATCACAAAATTAGCTTAACTTACGATACATGCGGTGTCCCACCCCGATGAAAATTTCATCTAATCCTATCTTTCCGTATTAAAACTGTTAAATCGTCCAAAGTAGTATGTCGGTTAGTTTGTGTCACGAAATCCATGATAATATCAGTTTTCTTAAGAATTTCACATTTATTGCTCAGCAAGGTCGATTTTTCTTCACCGCGTCCCAATATAACGTTCGCAACGCTGAAACTTCAGAGATCGATTCTTATCAGACGACTTTAAAATGCCGCGTGAAAATTATACATCGATAGCGATCTTCTTCCATACTCACTAACTGATGACGTCTTACACACGAATGGCTTCTTTTGCACACTAAAAAAACCAGCTCAAACTGGCGGGTGGCCCATTCTGATAACACGTCACGCAATGACGCTGTCGAGATAGGATGCAGGGCACAGGTGTAATTCCCTCGATTTAACCGTCACAGGATTGTTTATTGGGATCTTCTTTGTATGAAGGTGAGAAATAATGAGTTTCGTTTCATTTTTCTTCAATTGTTTCAACATATTTGTGTACCGATTGATTTTTACCATTCTATAAGTAGGGTGACTTCGTCTGAACTTTCGTTTTGCGTCTGTGTCACATGGGGGACTAAAGGTCGGGGTCTGCCATATAGATAAACGTCCCAATAAAATATTCGCCCCGATAGATACGTCTCTATATATACACGTCTCAATAGATGTACGTCTCGTTAAATTTATGTTCCGATAGATCCACCAACAGATTCCTATAAACCCACGTATCTTTAGATCCAGGTACCGCTAGATCCATCTATCTGACATCGTAATCGGCTAAAAGGCCCATATCAACTTGCGTTGTGAAATTTAGAACACATTTTTATGTTCTTTTTTTGTTTTGTTTTGTTTAGAACACATTTACATGTAAATTCAGAACACTTTTTACGTGTTCGAATGTTGCATTTTGAGAACGCTTTAAACAGTGTTCTGACGCTAGAACAGTAATTAAGCGTTGTGAAATATAGAACACACTTTTGTTCTTTTTATGTTCTTTCACCGAGTATTGTGTGAAAACGATCTAGTAGAATAATATATTGCTGACTGCGTACTGCCGTTTTAAAGAAGTGCATTTTATGTACTGAGTAGTATACCAACCATTTCGAGCAATAGTGTAGGCCTACCTGTAATGGATCTATCGGTATTTGGATCTAAAAATACGTGGATCTATAGGTATGCGGATTTAAAGGACGTGGGTTTATGAGGACGTCATATCTATAGGAACGCAAATATATAGGACAGCAGAAAAAATCGGATCTATCGGTATTTAAATCTAAAAAGACGTTTTTTCCGTTTTTCCTTTATGTATCTATCGGTAACGGGAGTATAGAGACGTGTAATATTTTGGGACTAAATTTTATCCGTACGTACCCTAAAGGTCATATTGAACATGGTGACGCGGTGATACCGTATTCATGTTCTCTTGTTCTCGAAAACTCAATCATCGAAATTGAATTACTTTTTTTTTAGTTTTGTCTTAAATTAAGCTGCTACACTGTATTCCGTGCGTTTAAAATTTAACCGTCTGTAAAAACAGCAATAATGGATTACTAGCAACACTTACGTTACGCAATGAAGCACCGAAAATGGGTGAAGAAAATGTGTCTCAGTAATGCGTGTTTGCCACTCATAATGCACTGTACTTTGTTTGAATAAGCAATAAACTATTTGTGATCTTAGGTTATCCATTGTTCGTTATCAGAGTTAACAGATTCTTTGTGTGATTTTTTTTCAGAATCCCAAGAGTGGATGCCTTAGTGAGCACAGAACAGATATCACCATTGGTCTACATATGTCAGGAAGAATGTTATAATTATGAACTTTGTGTTACACTGAACTTCATTTTGTTAAATTTTGTATTTAACTGAACTTTATTGTGTTAAAATAATAATAAAAAAATAATATTTCTGATAAAAAACTACAATCTGGAACATTCTTTAGATCAACTTTGTTCAGTGTGTGTCCCATATGACAGAGTTACAGTAAATAAAATATGTGCATTATTCCTCTGTGTTTGTCAATTCCATTTTAAAAGCATGTGAAAGTGGTGTGCCCCTCATGAATGAAGTGTGTATGGATAATAGCAAAAATATTGTTATTATTTACATGATTATAAAAAGTTTTTGTACCCGCGTCAATAACGTTACCGTGACCCACATATTCACCATTTTTATTAATTATGAAATGTGGATTAAATTCTTCAAAACCAGTTTTGAAGCATTGAGACAACACCCCCTTATGATTTAAACTAAAACTGAAAACATTCCATTAGACTTTCATTAGTTTGTGCAAAATATATTACCCAGGGTAACGCGTCTTGGATTTGGTGGGTATAGCTGTTCAACTCTCCTGTGTGCCCTAAAAAGGGCAGCTGCTGTTTCCCTTTTTATGAAATGATAAACTGTGATGGTGTAGCTATCACATCGCAAAATTACAGCTTCCCAGAGAAAGTTTGAAATTTTTGGTCAAATTCAACATTTTGTAACCACTAGCAAAGAATGACAGATTATTATTATAACTTACTTGCATGTCTGAGCTATCAATCTGGCAGCAAAGTCTCTGAGAGCCCAGTGGTTGTCTACATCTGGACGCATACACAGCTGTTTACTGACCACACATGTCAGAACTGCTGGGATCAGCTCATGTAACTGGAAAGTATGGACATAAATTAGAGATAGAAGAGAGAGAGAGAGGTGGACATGGACTTCACAGCATGTATTAAGTATGTATTAACAGCAAAGTGTGTAGGGCAAATATGGTACAATTCTTCCCAGCAGTAAAGTGGCTGCATACATAACTGTTTACTGATAACACAGATAAAACCATGTTAAAATGGGTTTGTTGAAATAGAAAGCAGTCTCATAAAGTAGAGGTACAGAGAGGTGGAGGGGATCCTCTGTATCTTGTACCACCTGCTTAGTATGCGGGACCAATAGTTATGCAGAGTCCATTATACATTGTAAATTTACAGTGATGAAACATGGCATGACAATCTTTTCTATTTATGCTCTCTGCTTAATTCAATCAACAGCAACTCCAAAATAATAGGTTATTTTACAGAGTAACCAGACTAAAAAAACCTTAAAACTTCAGATTTGAAACTTACATATTTTTCCAGGTACAAGTTGTGGTTGTCCATGAGAGATTTCACCATTCTCATCAGGTAGATAAGGAGGGCCAGGTTATTCTGGACCACGTTTACTTTCACCTGTGGAATACAAAGATATACTGAGCATCATAAACACCCAAGGTCAGAAAATAAGTACAATCTGCTTGATATTCATTTCAAATTTGACCCAGATGGCTCGTTTCCACTGATTACAAGTATTTAAATGTGGTAACAATAACTTACATTAACCTGTTTCAATTTAATCTGTAGCTTTAATTAATTATGACTGTCACAAAGTGATGTAAAGCTAAACTGTACTCACTCCCTCTGAGATAAAAGCACTAAATCTTGGTAACATTTGGTGTAGACCGGGGTCGGTGGCTAGGCTGGTTAAGGCTTCCTGGAAAAAGAGAGATCTTTTTACACAAAAGCTGTATTCAGCAACAGGTGCTACCATTTAAATAGTTGTTTTTTCTTACATTTTGACAAAAGATCATAAAACCTTGCAGAAAAATTAATGAAAAGCTCAAAATAAGATACTGCTGGTTTCAAAGACAGAAATGTCTCTCTCAGTATAGTGGAGCAGCTCCATGGTTTGAGTATCACTTTTTTCTTCTTTTCTATTTATACTCTTTTTTTTTTTTTTTTTGGACAAAATAACAAACAAATAAAAGTTCAAAATGTATTAATAGGACCAAATGATACCCTGAGCTTCAGATAAAATGCATGCTACTTAGAAATTTCCTGTAACAATAAATGCTGAGCATCCAGTGATTCAAGTTTCATGATTAAAATAGAATGACACCTGACACAGTTAACAGCCTCATTCAGTAGTTGTATTTGATGCAGTAAACTTCAGTCAAATACCCCTGAACTTCAGATTCAACAAACAGGCATGTATGGATCAGCTATAAAACAAACTAATACCACTTACAGATCTTCTAGTTTCGTCTGCTCCTACACACGCCTCGGTGATCTCCTTGTAGTAAAGTTGTTGCTCCTAAAACATGAATATTATATCACTTCAGTTAGCTTTCAGTTATCAAAATAAACAGCATAATAATGCAAGTCATCCTAATTTCAATCTTCTATATCTCTAAAGAAAGTTCACTCTCATGTTTCATTAAGAAAAGTCAATGTATTCCATGCTATTGCAAATATTTTGTTATTTATTTTTGAGTAAATATGGAATGTTACCACAGAGAACTCATACAGTGTCCAAACTTTTCCTTTTAACACATAAGTATTCACCTCTTGATTACATTTAAACAAACAGTGCAAAATTGAGAAACATTTAAATACAATTTTACAAGCAGACTTATATACACATACAAAAAAATTAATAAAATGAATAAATAAATAAAAAAAACATGGTGTCTCACCACAGACAGTTCATGTGTTGCGTGTTGTTTCATCTTCACCAGATCTTTGGCTTTATGTTTGGCCCGCGCTATTTCCGCCAGAGGTTTTGGTTTCTGAAGTTTATCATTGGACGCCTTAATACTGGGGTCGATACTCTCCAGCTTCTGGAGGTCTTTAGAAACAGGAGGAGGGTTCTCTGGAATGGCCGGCTGTTCACCCTCTATACAAAGCCAATGAGCTGAAAATAAATAAATAAATAAATACACAGATAAATAAAATAAAAAATAATAATCAATACAGTAGACGTGTGTACGAGTTATGAGACTACTGGAAATAAAGTATCAAATCTTTGCTTCATTCATATAAAATCAATGGTCCCTGATTGAACTGAAGTTTTTTTTTTTTAACAATATGTACTATGTTACACTGTGTTTTTAACATGTGCATATTTCAAACTTTCTCAACAGTCTCAGGTATATATTCAACTCAAGCCAAAAAATAAAATTATGTGGTTCATCCCACGCACACTTTTTTTTTTTTGCTTGTGCAGCATTTTTAACTCTTCTAAACTTTTCCAGACTAATTCAGTATATAGTTCTTGGTAAACTAGATTATTTCTGTTCACCTTTTAAAGAGACTTCAAGAGGGATCTTGGGCAGAGCACCATTAATGAGGTCCTGGAGATCCAACTCCTTCTCCTCCTGGAAGAACACCTCTCTGCCGCCACCGCTGGCGTGACGAAAGGGCACAAAGTCTGGCGCATTAAACCCATACAATGGCTAGAAATACAACATCACAATAACTGATTAATATTGAAACACTTTATTTTATATGCTGCAGTAACTAAATGTATGTATCACTGTGTGAAGAATTTCATGGTGATGTATCAGCATTTCCCAGATTCTCTAATAAAGGATTATAAACAATGAAGCAACATCTATTTAATATATATAAAACTGACATTCATTCTAAACCCACCTCTACATTCTGAATTTTGAAGGCATTGTCAATGTCAGCGGGTGACAGCTTTCTTCTTTTACCATGCTGCATTAATTTGACAGCTTCCTGAAAGATGGAATATATGTCTACATCAGAAAGACAGCCAACCTGTCTCAAACCCCACCAAATGCCAGTGAAACTAAAACTGATGTAAAATTGTGTAAAAGTTTGGTTACTTTTACTTTTAAATTTTTATATATCCTCTTGTTCTGCTTTTGGAAGAGCAAACTTATTTACATATATTTGACATACATTTCATTAGCTAAGTAAACATCAATACTGTTATTATTTTCACCATCATTATCATCACAACCTGTATAGTCATCTTGAGTCGGTAAGTAACATCCTCTGCCAGATGTAAAGAAGCCTCATCCTGCAGTCCTGAAACTCCAACAGATTCTGCAATGGCTTTCATCGACTCATGGGACAAGATACTGTGTTTCTTGGCACTCCGAACCTTTGCAGGGTCTGCCATGCTGTCTGTCTTCAGTTCCCAACCTTGTTTTCTAATTCATGATATTTTTTATCAATTTGGTGTCGCGTAACGCCTCTTCATGCGATGTCTGAAATTTAAGCATTTTATTTTATTCGAAAAAACTGATTTAACTTTTAAAGATTAACATCCAACTTTCACAAAGAAACTATTAGAAAAGTTCAGCAATCTAAAATGTGCTAAGAAACACTTATTTCAACGTTTTAATTCTTAATGTTACGGACAAATCGTTCATCAAATGAAAAGTACGTTTTTACTCATTAATTGTAAAATGTAATTTGTTCATTGATCACAGACTTTTGCGTCAATTTGCAATAAATAAAAAGTTTGAAATGCAACCAAAACTTGCTGACAAGGAGAAGCATATTACCTTATTTCTCATGCACAGAGTGATTCTGTATTTCCTCGCGAAATTAATGTATATGCTCAAAACATTTCACCTCCAAAACTGATTAAACCCGTTGTATTCATTCAGTGTCCACCATAGCTATCCCAGACACCCTCAAATGACGCGAGATTTCTTGTGTTGCTCAGAGGGACGAGATCGTGACGTCATGTAAACAACATGGAGGACCGTGTGTGATTGTATATAATTGTAGCAATACAAACACCGATACAATTTGAAGAACAAACAAAGAACATCTCAAACTGAAAGCAATATTTATTCAACTCAGGTGCGTACTTATTTTCACTTTTATTTACACGAATTGTTACCTGATCTTAACTTAGGCAAATAAAAAATACAGATGATACAGGTACAGCAGTACGTAAGTTAATTGTCTAACTACCGGTACAGACAGGTGCCCGGTCTGATGTTCATAATATGGCTGATGTAAAGTAGTATTATGGACGGTAATTTTACAAGCAAAAGTATCAGACGGAATATTACAGACTTGAGAAGCGTACTTACTTTTGTAAGACAAATGGAGACTATATATTCACCTTGGGCATTGTGCTTGCTGCAGTATTTTTTTGTCGTACATGTACATGTGCATGTGCGTCCCACCAACATACATGTGTATATATGTAGAACTACACTGTGTACCACAGCTACTTTTCCAAAATTTGGATAAAGTTCCTCTTAGATATACCGAGTATATATTCTACTGATGAGTGCCACATAAAATTATAATTTGTCATAATTAATTTTGAAAGGGAGTGAACAATTTATACACTATGATTTGGTTCGTTCCTTCACACATACTCAATTTTTTTAAAATTCTGCTGTTCTGCTTTTAATCTTTCAGTGCAGTTTTAAAAAATACCATACATGAAATATGTTTCAATAAATATAAATTCCTCACATATTTTACAGGAATGGTTCTCCACAGTAATATCAATGTAAACCAGAGAGTGGAGGTGAAGAGAAATGGCAGTATCTACACTGGCATGGTGAGGTACAAGGGTCCTCTGGTTACCCAGGCAGGAGACTGGGTGGGAGTAGCCCTGGATGAGCCTGGTAAGAATATAGCTTGATATTCCCATGTTTACAGTGTAAGACCGCATTCACAACAAGTTGAGCCATGGCTCTACAAATCAAGGAACGAAATATGGCGGACGTACATGAAAGAAAAACCGCCTAATCTTTTAATACTCTCTCCGCCTCTCACACACCTCCCCACACGTCGTCCCTGCGGGGGTACAGTCTTTAAATCTCGGCTCCATTGGGACGACACTGTAATTCAGTTTCATTTCATTGTATGTATACTATAGTAGTACCTGTGAAGTACAACATTTTTTATCAGTAGATTCTGGTGCATAAGTTGTAATTGAATATTGTCATATTGTAATACATGTAAGTCCTTGTTATGATTTCAGCATGATCTCTTTTTCTGTATTATTTTGTCACTTGGGTTAATTCAGATTTGATTTTCATTTTCAGTTGGGACCCACGACGGGTTGTTCAAGGGAAGGAGGTATTTCTCCTGCAAAGACGGACATGGTATTTTTACTAGAGCTCAACAGATAAGGTTTATCCCCTTGACAAGATGGTAATAATAATAATAATAATAATAATAATAATAATAATAATAGTAACAATAAATAAGGTAAAATCAACAATATACATGTATATTAATATTTAAGAGAGAGATTATTATAAATTAAAAAGATTAGGAATATACATGATCAAGGGAAAAATGATATAAACACAGATTCTAATTGGTAAATTGCATTGTAATTACTTTGTTTTTATTCACAAAATTAATTTCTGTACAATTGGGTGTGGAGTACATTCATTAAAGATATTTGATTTATAAAAGGAAACATATACACTGGCCAATTATATTGCCTGTGAACTATGGCAAATATTGGCAGATCAGTTTGTTTATTTTGTTCACCTTTTTGTTGTCTTGTAAACTAATTGGATACTCAGGGCAGTCTTGATATATTGATGTTGTTCCAGTTCATTAACACTATTGAAAACATCCAGAGAAGTCTGCTCCTCTGTAATTATATCTTTTGATTTGCTTCTTTTGATTTAATTCCACTTAATCAATACCAGCCATTCTTGGCTAATTATGACTATACGCAATCAATATCCCTGTCAAAGATTTTGATTTGAATTGTCAAATAAAATCTGCATTTCTTCTGTTAACCCCTATATTCCAAAAACCTTTTTTTCTAGTTTTGGTTTCCATGCTTTGAAAATCAGTGGCAGATCCAAATTTTTGTAAGGGGAGAAGTCACAAGGATGCAATATTTGACTTGTTTTGGACAAGTAGACTATGAGATGTAGTGCACAGGCATAGGAAAATGACTTGCCTTTCCCCTATTGTGATCAATCATTATTCTATTGTTGGGAGAGGTCAAAGGGAGGGGGGGGGGACTTAATGAGGGGCACCTGCAGCTAGCCCCTACACACGTACACACACACACAATTTTACCTGCAGAAAAATTTAACATATAGATATAGACAATTAATTTGTAAATTTAGAACTTCATCCCATTCTTTAAGAATAGAGAAGGGTAGATATAGTAATATCCCTCGTAACCAAAGAATTTGTCAGTATTGCTCAAATGATAATGTTGTGGAAGATGAGTATCATTTTATTTTGATATGTAAATTGTACTCTGACTTTAGAAGAGTTTATATCAAACAGTATTACTGGCGAAGGCCATCTACTTTCAAACTAGTACAGTTATTAAGTACACATAATGTTGCTGACCTAAGAAATTTAGCTAGATTCCTGTGTGCTGCCTCTAAGCTTAGAGAGGACACTATAAGTTTTTGAGTTGATCCAACAATATTTGTTTATTGGTATACTATATAATTACTATATAATACTAGCCTTATAAAGAAAAGTCACACTGCAATTTTTTTTTTTTAAAGATATATAAGTCTGTCCATCCACCACTTTTTTAGGTACTCCAATATGTCAACAGTGGTTGCCACCTCCACCTACCACAAATGTTATACTTTCTATGGTTATATGCCTATGTCAAGTTGATTTGGCAATAAACTATACTATACACACACACACACACACACACACACACACACACATTTGTTTTCCTGCTGAAGGTTATTTTTTATGCAGCAAATAGCCATAGCTGATATTGACATACTGTTTTTATTTACTTGCAGCCTGTACAATAAATACTACTGTGTCAGCAGGAAATCATATGTTGATATATACTGTTTTTATTTACTTGCAGCCTGTACAATAAATACTACTGTGTCAGCAGGAAGTCATATGTTGATGAAACATTATTTGGCAATACATCAAGTAAGTAATTTTTTATCAAATTTATTCTTGTATATTGATTTATTATTAAAATTTACTAAGAATTTTGTTTTTCATTAAATGTGTTTGGAAGAATGAATATGTTATAATAGTAAACCGTGAGTAAGTGCATTTCATTTTATGTCACATAAGTTTTATTATTAGTGGTTATTACTTTGGATTGTGTTAGTTGTGCCATATTCATCAATTGTTCCTGATTGTGACAAGAGCACATACAAGCAATACTCCATGTGAGCCTTCATATCTGTTAGAATTGTGACAAAACCACATTTATACACTTCTCCATGTGAGACTTAATTCATATTTGTAAAGTTGTCGTATATTCTGATATTATTATTCTTAAAAATGCCAAACATGTATTTATTTTTTGACAATTTCAGAACCAGAGCCAGATGACAGGCCATATGACCCCATTTCTATCTCAGGTGACTACACTAGGAGAGCCAAGTCTGCTTTCTTTGACAGTAAGTTCAATATTTTTAATTTAAAAGAAATCATGTTTAAAATAAACAATTAATTAAGTTCAACTATCAAATATACAATAGAAGATAGACTTCATGCTTAACATTTGACTCAGCTGAAGTTTTACATATTCATGAAAAAAAATAGCCACATCAATCAGACTTAGTAATTTTATTTTGAACTGAAAACTGAGAACACTTTTGTTATGAAAATAACTTCAGCTGTTGTCCACTGTCACTTTAAAGCCTTCACAAGTTAATATGATAACTTTTAATGGCTGTCTGTTTTCTCCCCAGGTGAAGACATGTACGCCAGACCAAAGAGCTACCATTTGAGTCACAGAGTTAGTAACCGTATCCCTGCAGCCACCATGACACGCCCCTACACCTCCATGTCTCAATATTCCTACTACAGTACACCTATCAGCTCAGAATATGCTCTCGACAGAGACTCCTTTATCTCTAGTCCATCTATCCCAAAGATTCACATGCCACATTCAGCTTTAAAGAGACAAGTTTCGCGAGGATGGGAGAATTCTCATTACGTGAGAGAGATGTCAGTGGCCAGTGGTAGAGATTCTGCTAAACTGCTTCAGTGGAATGATATCTCTGCATAGGTCATAATTATTTAGCTTTACACCAGTTTAATACATTTTGTCACTTAATTATATCATAATATTTATATTCATGATTCACTTACTGTGAGCTCAATTGTGTGAAATAATTTGACCTATTCATAGTACTGCGGTACATGTACAATGTATGTAGGAGGTAAATGTCTGTTCTGTCCATTGACATCTTCACAAAACCTGTAGAGATGATTTAACTATGACTGTTATGATAATGATAATTGGAAATAAGGTCAAGTTGACATATGTTATATTAAAAAAATATGCATGTCAATGGCCATTTTTGGTCAACATATGTTTAGAAGAAAAATTAAATAATTTATTTTTATAATGATTAGTTAATGAGCTGAATTTTAACTCTTTCAGTACATGTAGCTTTACAACATCTTCTAAGAGATGAAAAATTAAAATCATATTTGTTTTTTGTGTACATTTTTTTTTTCATCTTCACATCTTTTTTTGTCTTTTTCATCATAATTATGTTACTTCAATGTCAGTTATAGCAAAAGGTTGAACACCACTTACAAGTATTTTATTTTGCTTGTTAAGTTCAACAAATTGCTTCAAAGTAGATTATGTTTTTACTAATTTCAAGACCTAAGTGGTCCAATAGATATAATACAAATATTTTAAAGTCATTGTTTGTTTAGATTTTTAAATGTGGATCACATTATCTTTGATGAAGTTCATTTATTAACTGATGTAATTATATGTACAGTGCTAGTAATTAGCAATGCAAAGAAAAATGTAGTGTTGGAAACTGTTTGAGAATTTAATCACTAAAAATGTAATGTTTTATTTATAAAAAGATCAAAGCCTTGGAAGGTGGCTTGCCTAGTTTACTAACCATTGGCCTCAGTAGCAATAAAAGCCAAAGACTTGCGCTTAGCAGGACACATAATATGCAATTGACCAGTTTTATGCCTCCAGTTATTTGAAAATAAAAGAGAAAAGTAATGGATGGGTGTTTTATTCCTTTGCTATGATTATGATTATGATAAAAAGGACCCCCATGTATGTAGAGTTATGAATGAGAACAAAGTCAATATCACACGTTTTATTCTAACTTTCGTATAAAGTTAAAATTTAACTAGGCGCGTTAAAGATATCACAAATTCTATAAATATGTTGTCTAATTGCAGGACTCAATACTGAACACACTGCATATAGGCCATAAGGGCTTAAGTGCATGGCATGGTATGTAAAAGTACATATTTATAACATGCATTAATTATGTATAGTACCGGTGTGGCAGGAGTGCACGCCCTAGTAACGCAAGTCCGCCCGGACACTAAGTCCTGGGAATGCAAGTCCTAGGGCACGCATTGCTAGGAATGGAAGTCCTAGGACATACGTTACTAGGATTCAATGTTCGTAGGACGAAGACTCCCAAGTAATGCAAGTCCTGATGAGACGTGCGTTCCTAACATTTTAGTAACGCATGTCCTGTATGGTTAACAGCGAGAAATTACATGAATTAATGGAGGTAGATATATACTAGTCTTAAAGATATAATAAACATTTACTTTATTTCATTAAAATGGCATTTTATTTTTAATATTTTACGAGGTTTTTATTTTCCGATAGGCAGTTTATATGCATTTTAATAAAGTAACAAAAACAACACGGATTCCATAGTTTTTGCCTCATTTATTTTGTTATGTGTACTTTTCTTCTGGGAAACGCAAATTTTTACATGTGTTAATACATCATTTTGGCGTACTCCTCCCTCAGTGCACAATATGTATGAACATGTTTTTTCCCGATATTTTTTTAACAGTATAAGGTACCATCCAAGGCATCTCTTCTTTTCCCCCTTTGCGATATATGTACATTATTTCATGTCCTTTTCTACTGGGGGCGTACCTTTTGTGTTTTGGCGCTTTGACGCTTAAAAAAAAAACACAAAAAAATTGTAAGTGTAATGATCAAGGAACACAAATTAGGCATTAAAAACACCGATACACATATTGTTACAATAAATAATACTGGCGGGTGGAGGGGGGGGGGGGTGAAGATCATGTCAATTGCAGGTCTCGAACCCAGGGGTCTAACAGGGGTCTAACAGTACATACATATATGCCTGTTGTAATTTAACTTATTATATACCGTGTTTACTCTCAGAAGCATACATGTATGCGCGAAAATAGTTTGCGATGAGTTGCGCCTCCTAAATTATACATCGATTTCTTAAAATAAAAAAAGGGTCAGTGATTTTTGCCTATTACTATAAGAAAATGATATTTGGCCCAAAATTCCGTATAGTACACTGTATACTGGCACATGTACCATTGAGGAATTATCTCATCCCGTGAACTGTCTGGACCAGTTTTGCAATCAGATCATAGATTGCTCAGAATTATAATCTTATCCTAGCTCATTGTTTTTGATCGGTTGAAACACAGGTTGCCCCTGTCTTTCTCGCTGGACTAAGTAACAAATAAAAACTGCAGCAGCAATCAGAACGACAACGCCGATGATGATGCCAACAATGGCGCCGGTTGATAACTCCCCTGTCGTCTGCTTCATTAACAGAGGGGATTTCTTCGTAAAGAAGGTGCTGTCGGACCCCAGAGTTGTACAACTCAACCGAAAAAAGTCAATTATTGCTCTCTCCGGATGTTGGCACTTTTTCAGAAGTTCCCCAGTAGTTGCGTTCCGTACCATTTTCCCATCACTTTCCCGATAAGTGTCGCAGAATTCGCGTCCACCTGGTATGGCGGCTGGGCGACAGTCACTGCTGTTGGTACACGGTTCTCCAGTTCCAGTATAGCTTGCGTCTATCACGTAATATGGCTCGGTGACGTGTGACTTCCCATCAAAGAGATCACGAAAAGTGGAAGTCTTTGACCATACCCTCTGTAGTGCGATATCATCGCCATACTTTTCACCGTCAGGACCAGACAGGTTTCTGAATTCTCCCATAATTGCTTCCATCAGGTCAGGATAAAATCCGCGATGTGGAGTGACAAGATAGTTCCCATCATTATCTCCCCAATTAAATGGACCAAATGCTCCTAACTTAAGTATCTTTGTGTCCAGAACATCTCGGAGAAGCCCGGTGGCGTTGCTTTTGGATGGTACTGGGAACGCTGCGTAGTCGTCACTTTTGCACGTGCGTACCATAACCAGCTCAAAGGGCATATTGGCCAGGCGTGCTTTCTCATCGAGACCCTTCGTTTGCACCCTCACTATCGCTGCATTCAGAGCTCTCGACAAGTCACGGCTTGATTTCTGTGGGGGTGCCCCATGGGGATGGGCGAAGGAGACATCCGGGACCATAAACATAGCACGTGGAGATATGAGCGTGCTGCTGAACACGTGCACATGCGCAGCATGGTGTTCTTCGGGTAGCCCAGATATCAGTCCTGCAATCAGTTTTCCATCTTTTACCAACTTCAGCAAATCGTCAGTAGCCTTGCAACGAATTCCGAAGTATTCCTTCTCTCCGTCACATACGACAACCTGGACGTTGGGGGAAAGAACTGTTTTCACAGACTGAAAGTTTGTGAGGGTTAAAAATCCAACCTTTTTATTATCGCCATCTTTGATCGCTTTTTGCAATTCTTCCAGTGTCTCTATGTCGTCCGCTTTTACCGACGAAATGTTCAAGAAACTTACAAAACATATGACAAACAATGAAATCCCCATTTCTTTTGGTACCGTTGTAACTGCAAAATAATGAAGTTGACCCGGATATAAATATGGCCTTAACCACCTAATGATACTCGCTTTTAAACATTAACCCGTGATTCATTACGTTCCTCAAGCGTTTGCGTTAGGCACAGTAGGTCAGGCTTAAGGTAAATAGCGCTACAGCCCAACTACAGTTCGCTAAATTGCCTGATAAAAAGGATCGCCATGTACGGCATGGTATGTAGATTTAAGAATGAGAATGAGTTCAATATCACACGTCTAACTTTGGTTTTAAAGTTAAAATGTACCTAGACTCGCTACGAATATCACAAATTCTATACATATATTGTATAATTGCAGGACTTAATACTTACATATATACTGCATATACATGTAGGCCATAAGGGCTTTAGTGCATGATATGGCATGTTAAAGTACATATTTATAACATGCATTAATTATGTAAAGTACGGGGTATACGAAAGTGGTTGCTGGAAACATTTTGAGTATCATAACACTAGAAATATTTTTACCTCCAATATTTCAGTGTCTGTCTAGAAGCATTTTCATCAGGCAATGTGGCTACTCAGATGAATGGCCTCTATTCAGGGGATATACCCCAAACCTTCTGTTTTATGAAAAGTTTCAGACATAAATTGTTTTAATTGGCCTCTGCATTCTCCAATTATTACTTCCATCAGGAAGCCATGTGGAGTGACCCGATAGTTGCCGTCATTATCCCCCTCGTTAAATCAACCAAATGCCCCAAATATCCGCCACGTCACGAGTTTTTCGTTTAGCAACCAGATTAATACGACAACCTGGAAGTTGGATGCTAGTACTGTTTTCACAAACTAAACGTTTCTATAGCTTAAAGATCCAACGTTTTTATTATCACCATTTTTATTGTTTTTATTCGATTCTTCCAATGTCTCTTTGACAAACCAAATGTGCAAGAAACCACAAATGACATCGCCATTTCTTTGGCTTACCTGTAACGTAAATGCGCAATGTAAAGTAACCCGGAAATAAATATGGCGTGTATAGCTTCTATAAACCACTTAAAGTAAGTAAATGAAAAATACGCATACTTGACATTGCTGTCACGCACCAGTAAGTGCCGCAAATAATTACCTTACGTACCTGTACATGTCTTCATTGTGTAGCACGATTAAATTTGATACACTGATAAGCAAAATAAAAATAGAAAAGTTTGTCGAAATTACACTTTTCCACAATATTCGTTTGTTCAAAGATTTGTCCCTGGTCACAGCTTATTTCTGGAAAATAATTTTTATTTCCCTATACGGAGCCTACTTTGAGAGTTCATAATGATAAGTGATGTTTTTTACATGTAATGACAGCTTTACTCTATCATTTGCCCGGTTCATATTCATTGCCTCACAAGTGACCATCAGGAAATAAAGCTGCATGTGTTGTCGTATCTTCTATTCAAGTGTTTTATTTACTCCTTCACGTGCATAAAATAGTACTTGCAGGACTTTGTACTGATCAAATACGCCCTAAGATAGCGTTCTAGTACTTTGGAAGTACCGGGTACCAGTAAAATTGCCTAAAACAGACACTTGCTGTATGTGTAACGTTGATAACGAGCATAGAAGAAATGTACAGAAAAAGTGTCTGTTTAGATATCTGAACAACTCAGACACTATAAAATGTTTCTGCTTCATAAGAACATGTATATACATATATGCCTGCAGTAATTTAACTTATTATATACCGTGTTTACTCTCAGAAGCATACATGTATGCGCCAAAATACAGACTTGACATTTAATATGGAATATTTCAGTTTCGAAGGTATGCCTAGGTGAAAATGCGTTCTTTTTTTTCACAAACACCGATCTCATATGAGATATGTGAATGAAAAAGTGTGAAGTCAGGTGTGTCGCTACCAATTAACTGAATATCAGGTTTGTTGAGCTGCTGCATTATGTAATATGCAGTGATTTAATTGGGTAGTGCTCCTTTGGGCTGGTTAAAGCTTGGCTTTGGCAAAACATGGTTCTGTCAAAAAAGTATCTATATGTCTGCAACGACTGCATAGAAGTATTTGAAATTTTGCATGCAAGTGGTCGGGTTTGCATTGTGTAAAATGAGCTATGCAGTGCTTTACGAATTTGTTAATCTGTGGCAGAATGGCGCGAAAAAGACATGCACTGCCAGACAGATAATTGCGCCAAACGAAACGGTCCGCACAGTTTTATAGAGTAATGCCAAGACTGATCTACCTACACAGAGGCCACGCCCAATGTACTGAAATCTCACCACAAGGGTACAGGACCCACTGTCTTTCGGGATATGCTGTTGCAACTAAACAAAAACTACCCTGTCCGATCATGTTGGGGGTAAATTGTCACCAAAATGCATTTTTCAAGGCCCTTAGCGAACACCAAACTGGTTTTAGCAGGTTAGAATACCAGACGACCTCCGAGGAACCCACTGTCAATAGCTAAACATCGTTGTATGTTTCTCTAACGAATTGGGGACCTTGACTGTTTCTGGGTTGAACACTGAAATCTCGTGGCTTTCTTTATTGAGGTCAGTTTTCACCTGTACCGCCCAACAGCCAAAACAGAGTTTACAGACATCCAGAAGAGGCCAACGACGAAGCGTGCGCCGCGTATAAAGTGACTAAGGTCATTAACAGCGTCAGAATTTGGAGTGGATACCACATTGGTGCCAAAACACTAATGGTAGTCATCGACAAAATCCTGAACCAGGCGAAATAAAGAAATAATCTGGGAACGATCTGGTTATCATTTGATAGGGGGCAACTTAGGAACAATTTTAGGTTGCACAGTGAGGTTGACAGTTCACACAGAGCACTTTTAATAGCAGATTAAGTACAGAACCAAGGGAACGAACAGCTACCTTGGTCATCAAAATCGCCATATTTGAACCACATAGACAATATGTGGGTAGACCATTACTCGCCGAATCAATGACCTACATGTCCTATAACAAAACAGGACCAAATTGGACAGTTTTTGACCGATGCCTGGAATGTTATTCCAGATTGAACTTTAAAAACCTAACCCAAGGAATGCCTTGCCACTTGAGAGCGCTGGTAGCAGCCAGAAGAGGTCAAGCGTAACAGCGACCGTTACTGTGACTAGAGACTAACATGAGGGTCCTTTGTGGAGCGTGTGGCTCTTTTACAGACAATAATTTGAAAAATATGGAGGTCCAAAAAATCTCTTTTAATGGTTGTCGTAAGACATAGAATAGGCAATGTGTTTTTGTTTGCTTCTCTGGCGAATTCCATTAATGAACTGATATCACAATGACATCAGAGAGATAATTAAAAGATATTATAACACGATTTTAATCCTTATTTTCATTTATCAGTCAGAAAAATAGGAAAAAAACTGATGAAAAATGATTTGGAAAAAAATATTCCATATTAAATGTCAAGTCTGTAGTTCGCGATATGTTGCGCCTCCTAAATTAAGTATCATGCATCGATTTTTTAAAACAAAAAAGGGTCAGTGATGTTTGCCTTTTACTATAAGAAAATTAGATTCGGTGCAAAAACTCTGTTTAGTATGCTGGCACGTGTACCATTAAGGAAATGTCTCAACCTGTTAATGGTCTGGACCAGTTTTTGAAATCAGATCATAGAGGATTGTTCAGAATTAACCTTATCCTTATTCATTGTTTTTGATCGGTTGAAACACAGGTTGCCCCTGTCTTTCTCGCTGGACTAAATAACAAATAAAAACTGCAGCAGCAATCAGAACGACAACACCGATGATGATGCCAACAATGGCGCCGGTTGATAACTTCCCTGGCGTCTGCTTCATTAACAGAGGGGATTTCTTCGTAAAGAAGGTGCTGTCTGACCCCAGAGTTGTACAACTCAACCGAAAAAAGTCAATCCTTGCTCTCTCTGGATGTTGGCACTTTTTCAGAAGTTCCCCGGTAGTTGCGTTCCGTACCATTTCCCCATCACTTCCCCGATAGGTGTCGCAGACCTCGCGTCCCCCTGGTATGGCGGCCGGGCGACAGTCACTGCTGTTGGTACACGGTTCTCCAGTTCCAGTATAGCTTGCATCTATCAGGTAATATGGCTCAGTGACGTGTGATTGCCCATCAAAGAGATCACGAAAAGTGGAAGACTTTGACCACACCCTCTCTAGCGCAATGTCATCGCCATACTTTTCGCCGTCAGGACCAGACAGGTTTCTGAATTCTCCCACAATTGCTTTCATCAGGTCAGGATAAAATCCGCGATGTGGAGTGACCAGATAGTTGCCATCATTATCTCCCCAATCAAATGGACCAAATGCCCCTAATTTAAGTTTCTTTGTGTCCAGAACATCTCGAAGGATCCCAGTTGCGTTGCTTTTGGATGGTACTGGAAACGCTTCATAGTCGTCACTTTTGCACGTGCGTACCATAACCAGATCAAAGGGCATATTGGCCAGGCGTGCCTTCTCATCGAGACCCTTGGTTTGTACCCTCACTATCGCTGCGTTCAGAGCTATCGACAAGTCACGGCTTGATTTTTGTGGGGGTGCCCCATGGGGATGGGCGAAGGAGACATCCGGGACCATAAACATAGCACGTGGAGATATGAGCATGCTGCTGAACACGTGCACATGCGCAACATGGTGTTCTTCCGGTAGCCCAGATATCAGTCCTGCAATCAGTTTTCCATCTTTTACCAACTTCAGCAAATCGTCAGTAGCCTTGCAACGAATTCCGAAGTATTCCTTCTCTCCGTCACATACGACAACCTGGACGTTGGAGGGTAGAACTGTTTTCACAGACTGAAAGTTTGTGAGGCTTAAAAATCCAACCTTTTTATTATCGCCAACTTTGATGGCTTTTTGCAACTCCTCCAGTGTCTCTATGTCGTCTGCTTTTACCAACGAAATGTTCAAGAAACATACAAAACATATGACAAACAAAGAAATCCCCATTTCTTTTGGTATCCCCGTTCAGTACCGTTGTAACTGCAAAATAATAAAGTTGACCCGGATACAAATATGGCCTACATCTACCCACCTAATGATACTCTATAAAACTGTCGCATAAGCGCTTTTAACTTTTAACCCATGATTTATAGCGTTACTCAAGCGTATACGTAAGACACAGTAGGTCAGCCTAAAGCTAAAAAGCGCTACACGATTGCAGGTTATTTGTGGTGGCATTCTTATACCAAGAAGTGTCAGCCCTTCACTTTGCTAAATTGCTTTAAGTAATTGCAATTTATAAACACACGTGTTAACTGTGGTTATTTACACCAATTATCTCCCTCCCAATAAAAGAGGAAACGACGCACTTTGGGCCACACTAAAGCATTATGCATTACTGTTAAATTCACCAAACTATATTGTGAATTGTGATACTTCCATTTCCGCAATGGAGGGAGAGGCGGGGGGTTCGTGGTACAGATCTTAGTATCCACTCTTTTCTACATTTTATATTTGTATACACTACTTTAATGTTTGTTTGGATATATATCTAGATAATCAATATTTAATTAGACGATAATTATACGGTATTACATTATTTTGGTGAAATCACCTGTTAGAGTTGTGCTCAAGCAAATGTGATTTTAACTGACTAAAATCAGTCGTTTTTCAGGCTCCTGTAAATATAAATGTAATTGTGTAATTCGCTCTTTGATAATCGATACCTTATAGGCCTATAACTGTCATTTAGAAAAACAATTTCCTTAAGATGGAAATTTGGAATGACATATTTAATTTTTTTCTTGGAAAATGTATAAATTTAGTAAAAACAGTGTATGAGAACTTAAACCCAGTTTTAAATACGTAAATCATATAAACAAAAAAGTTGAACAACAGGCGCTTGAACCGCGTTTGCGCAATCACAAAATGTTAACACCCTTATCTTCTTGTATGAAAGGGTTGTTGCACCGTTACCAATGTAGTTAGTTGTTAATAATGTGAACAACGTAACACGTGATTGCAGTCAATTACACATTGAAAAGTCCAGCAGTTAATCCGGGTATCGTTGTTCGATAGAGAGGCGTGTGCCGCGACGTGATGTCGATCTTGGGCGGCATTCACAAACAGAGTCGATCCGCGGATTAAGAGGGCATTTCGAACATATGATCCGCCGACTTAATGGCTGATCCTACTTAAAAGCAGTGCCGCTTGATCCCCTGATGGCCTCCCCCCTCCCTCCCCCCCTTCACACGTTCACACGCGGCATTAAACGTTTTAAATCTCGGCTTCAAGGTTTAATTGCAAAGCTCCTCTGTGTGGAGGCGGGGAGGCCATCAGAGAATTCGGTAGCGCTGCTTGTAAGTAGGGTCAGCCATATTTAGTCCGCGGATTTGTTCGTCCGCAGTCCACCTTGTTTTGAATGACCTCTAACAGATCAAATATGGCCGTCCCTCTTGAATGCTCGTCGCCTAATCCCCGTGGGTAATCTTTTCAGTGTCTATTAGGGGATTATGCGACCAGCTTTCAAGTGGGTCGGTCATATTTGATCCGTGAATCTGTTAGTCCGTGGATCAACTTGTTCTGAATGTGCCCTTAGTAAACAATCAATTCAACAACTTAACCAAATGGTGCACAGAGAGCGTTGACCCCTACAAAACCAAAAATGTTTTTCCACCTAGATGATTTATCGATAGTGTTAAACCTTGCCTCTGGCTACCCAGACGGGCACGTGCTTTTAAGAAATTAACATAGCGTCTTGGTACCAGAATATACTCTACACGTATCCTGTGCCTGGTCATCGGAGTTCAATTTCTCCAAATTATTTGGTGCTATTGACGTCTTTTTGTGTGTATTCTGATTATATATTGCATGGTTGCAAGGCACCACTTGGTGTAGAAGATTTGATAAGATACATTACATAACGCAATCGACATCAGATTTTTGGCCAAATCTACATACAACATTCTTATAATAGAAAACATAAATCAATAATTTAGCTGTAAGAATGCAGAATGACTTATGTCTGAAGATTTAATGTATCTACATGTAAAAAACCCTTCTAATAAATGGATTTAGATAAGTAATAAGTTCGTCAATATAAAATGAAAATTTAAACGTTTTGGCCAAAGGTTTTCCACAGTATTAGTGATTTCCGTTCTCTTTGACTGACTGACAGTACAATGTGTCCTTGACTATTTGACAAAGCTGACAAACAACAACCGTACGTTCACAGCACATTTATGCATTTTAATAATATTGATAATTAATAATTTTATTGAGCACAGAAATACTTTTACATTTAATTTATATATATATATATATATATATATATATATATATATATATATATATATATATATATATATATATATATATATGATAACAGTTATGGTAGTAAATAAATGAAAAAAATGATTATGGCGTTATACAATATACATTATAAAGAGATACAAGTAAAATGGTGGAGATCCTTTGTTTACGTAGATCGATTCAACTCTGTGGGGACTTTCGCTGAGTACAATCAGCTTAACTGAATGGCGCCCTTACTCTTGTTTCCAATGTACCCGTATAATCACCAGCTTTTGCTTAACGTCAAGAGGAGGCGTGTTATTTAGTAAAGCTGATTGTACTCAGCGAGAGTCCCCACAGAGTTGAATCGATCTGCGTAGACCGATGGTGTCAGTGAGAATGGGGCCTGCAACCTTCTTGTGTGTTATTTTAACATACTGCATCAAAATTTATTTTTACAGCCCATGCGAGGTATTGTTCCATCAAAGATAACGATATCAAAAGAGACTATATATGTACGTTAATCTTAACACCACTTCTGCTAGTTTTAATGTCATAAAGGTAGGTTGAAAGGATGAAAAATGACGCTTGAATTTGGCAAAGTACGGTATGGCTCATGTCTTATATAGACCTACCGCTAGCACCAATAGCCTCCGCCTTGGTGTGCTACTCTTTGAGCTCAGCCAATTACAGAAGCCTGCACAAAACGGATTCCACCGTATCATTCATAGGGTATTAAAAGAAAGGTGAAGGGGTCGTCGTTGAAAAGAAAAGTGTTCAACTTAGACAACAGAACACAAAATATTATTGTCAACACAAGGAGATTCCTTTGTAGAGCCGCAAGTGCATCATACCTGACCTGTGTATCATACCTGATCTGTGGAAAGGTAGGTTCTGTAATAGTTCAGATGTAGCAGCACTGAATTAGACGTAAAAATCCAACATTTTAAAGAAAATTGTGCAAAAAGAAAAGCAATATCTAAATTAAATATTGAGGGTGACTTTGTGTCACTGCGAGTATATGGCGACAGCACTGTGCGCTCTCCGTAGGTAAGAAGTACACTTTGAATGCCAGGCCGTCAACGAAAGGTTTTGGTATCAGTTTAACTATTGTTTCCAAGTGCAAGATGTAAGTGTGGATCATAAATAGAATTAATTAATTAATTATTGCAGGATGAACTAGAAAAGCATTGAGAGGAGGCAGGCCTCCACCAAGACAAATAATTAACTAATAAGTAAACGTTAATTAATTCATGGATATAATAAAAATAACGTTTACTCAAACTAACAAATAAACTAACGAACTGAAGCAAAAACCAAATATCTCTGTCGGAAATAATCAAAGTACTTTACAATTAAACTATGGTCGTAGTCTAGAATTTTCAGTCGTGACATGGTTTAAAATTCAATAAACAGCAGAACTGTAATGGTTAGATTGCTGTTAATGCTGTAATGCATGGTCCCTCAGAGAGCCCAATGCCACCGCAGATTTTCCAGCGGACTTTCATATTTTTTCTTATAAGACCCTTTAAGATATGCATTACCAAAACACATGCCATGTGTATGTGTTACTGTGTTTTACACTTAAATCTTCAGCAAGAAGATAGAAGACATCTTAGCTTAAAGATGCATACAAAGTCAATTTTTTTTGTCACAGAAACCAACCAAATGCCAGCATATAGTTTCAAGTAGTATAACTAAGAGAATTACCAAAAGGCATTGTATAATTTTACCCGAAAATGATGTTTGAACGGATTTTTCTGCTGGCATTCTAAGCTGTATGTCAATGGGGCAGGAAAGTAGGTCACGAAGGTAGGTTAAATTTACAACCATAAATTTAAAGAAAGGAGCAGTCTAAAGGTCTTTTATGGCTCATCGAGTGATCTATTCAGTTTTTCCCTTGGCATGTCGAATTTATTTGAGTCATATAAGAATCTAGTAGAAGCGGTTTACATGTGTTACTGGGAATCCAGGCTCCACCGATGCTCGGTTCGTATGTGCCTTTAATCCGGAACATCCTTATAGTATAAACCTTGTCGAGATGAATGCTTGGAACTGCGTAGGATCCATTATTGTACACGTGTTTAATACTATATCTTATGGCTGTTAAATTGCAAAACTAGTGGTTCACTTTCTCTTACAATACAAAACAATTCATTATATATCCCTCTCATTTATTTATTTATTTATTTATTTATTTATTTATTTATTTATTTATTTATTAGAAATTGTAATTTTGTTACTGCACTTTTTATCAAAAATAAAACACCGAATGATAATTGCACCACTGTAAACAAGAAACAGATCTTAAACTCTACCTAATGGAATAAAGTTTTCCTTTTAAATCACTCGATTATATATTCTAAACATGTTTGGGCAAGACCGTTAAGATGCGTTTCACATTCAGATCACCACATCTAGGTACTATAGCAACCGTTGCCAGATTAAAAGAAACTGTATTTAATTCTACCATTACTGCTTTATCATGTATTGAAGTTAGAACACGTTTTTCTGTATTTCATCTTAGACCATTTGTCTGTCTTTTTTATTTATTTATTTTGAGACCAACCCCGAATGCGGTTATGTACCATTAAAAACACGGATCAAGTAGGGGAATGACGGAACATTTAAAATGAATAATTGAATGACAAGCAATGATTTGACGTGCAATTACAGAGAGAACAACAACTGTCATGTAACCGGAGAATTATCAGTACTATTTCTGTGTAGATATAATCATGGTAATAAGAAATATTATATGTATTGGCGTCAGATGAAACCGAGCTGCCTGGCTAATTAGGCTAATTAGGGAGATATCTTCTTTGGTCAGGTGGTTTATGATATTGGTACAGAAATAACTTGACCTGGAATCCTTTTTAAGAAAAATACAAGACCGACGGTCGCCATGGTCGGAAATATTGCATCTAAAATAGTATCATTGGAGGCAAAACCTTACGATATACAAAAACAATTGTGTCTGTGGCCTGCAACATTTCTAATAAACGCGTAAGCTTGCTCCAATGATTCGTATGTCATGATCGCCATTTTATGGATTCACAATCAGATGACTGGGTGGCATATCGAACAGAGATGAAAAGATTTAGATGACAAGGTTTCGGGAAACTTAAGGGTTTCAAGCGTTTTTGATAGGTTTCGAGTTTATAAGGTCAATGCCTTTCTGGCTCTTACCTGACAAAGTTGGAGAAGGGTGCATGTGTTGGTATTTTCTTTTGGCGTGCACTAAAAGGTTAAGAACCTGAACTAAACTGCTTCAGACCTCGCCGAAAGACAGATGCGACAAAGTTAATTTCAAGATGGGCATATGTTTATGACAATATAGTATCTTAGGCATGAAATCTCTTTTTCTCTCTCTCTCTCTCTCTCTCTCTCTCTCTCTGTGTGTGTGTGTGTGTGTGTGTGTGTGTGTGTGTGTGCTTGCGTGTGTGACCGTCCGTTCTCAGGCCTAGATAGGATTGCTCTATTTCTGGCTACTTAGAAATACCACGAAATACAACTAAAACCAAATAACGGCACTCTGTTTGAACCCGTACGTGTCTGATCGCATAGAGTTGCTGATCTTTACAAGAAAAGCAAACCTTCCAATGAATGAGACACGGGGATGAGTGATGTTTGAAATATATCAATGTCTGTCCTTGTTTATCTTCAAATATCAGTCAATAACTCATATCGCGTGTGAAGTGTTAAAACAACACCATTAGTTCGACGGACGGATAATAACAGTCCTCTCTCGCACGGTATTAAAGGATATGTGTATTTTATCATTTCCCCTTGCGACTGATAATTATAGAAGAAACACGCAGCTCTTATTGAGATTAATAAACATATGCCCATCTTGAAATTAACTTTGTCGCCTCTGTCTTTCCGCGAGGTTAAGAGCCATGACGCTGCTTCCTAAGAACCAGTATATTTGGTCTTACGTTCTTTTTAAATGTACCTTGAAGCATTCTCGTCTTATGATGCCAATTTTTTTCAGTATTTGTCTGAATCAGTTACCGCACTTCTTAGTTAATGCGCATGGTGACAAAAAGATATTCTACTAGAACAGGATCGTCACATGCACAAAAGACCAAGATACGTTACAAAAACACCTTCGGACTACCGCTCAAAACAATCTAATTTTTCTGTGTGTAGCATATCCAAGGGTGATAGCAATGTAGATGGGCTTTTCACAGCCTGAAATACATTCAAACAGGTTGTTTGCACCCCATGTAAACAATGGAATAAGAAGTGGTGAAACAAAAAAAAGTTAAATGGCATAAAGAACCCCAAAAATATTTGTTCAACAAAGACAGGGGTGGGAGGGGACTTTAAATCAATAAGTGCGTATTTTTACACTGATAAAGAACGCCGTGGAACTTCCTAAAGCATGTGATTCTAGAAAATGAAACACCCCCTCTGAATCAGCCTGTTACTCAATGTATAGATCGTTTCTAATTACTAAGTCTAATCGTTTGAAAATAATATTTGACAAAGGGATTCATGCCACGGTGATAAAATGTGTTCTGACAGCTGTTTAAAAATGTTAATTTTAATTTTTTCTCAAAATTATTGGAAAATCGACCGACGTATATGAAGCTTCAAAAAATATAAAAAAAACATGTCTTTCATGCTTTGTGTTCACGGTTTGACGTAAAAGATTTAAGGTATCGGGAAAATGTTCTTATGAAAATGAACAAATAACGCGGATGTTAATCGGAAGCTTGAGTTGAGAGTCCCATTTAACTGCCAGGACATGTACAACCATATCACTATCCTTTGGAGAGGGTCAGTGTGAGATTCTCTTTATAGAGCCATGGACACGTTCTATAATGGCTTGTGTCATTAGCATTTGCTTTTGTAAGGTAGTAAAAATTAGTCATTGCAGTCCGTTTAAATACATTCCCACATTCAAGCATACCCATTTCCATAGGTAGTAACCGTATACTTTTTTTTATATAAAACGTTTTATAATCGGGTATGAACAATGAGTTAATATCTACAATAAGCAGTATTATTATTTGTGCATTGTATAACAGGTTCGAGTTACATCTCAATCGTTATTGGACATTGTTGGTATCATTTGTGGTCGCTGCTGTTTCCTGATTCAATTATGGACTTAGATCAATGCTATCACTTTCTTTTTTGCTACAAGCTCTGTACGTGGTTTTATACAGTTATTGCTCTGTCATTAACTGAACCCCGTGAATACGATTAAAACGACGAACTGTGGATTTAACTTTGATCAGTTTTGGACGTGGGTCAAGATGAACAGTATCACTGGAAGCTTGGTTCTTTTGTTACGTACGCTAAATGTTATGCAATGGATATTTATGATGTCGTTGTTCAAACATATCAGTATCGTTTTAATTGGAGGAATGCTAAACATTTCAGTTTCCAAAACTAATAGTTTCAGTATATTGAGAATTTGTGGTCTTTGGTGAAACAAATTCTACTATTAAAAATCAATTGACATCTATGATGGATTTATAAAGCGGTCTCGGAGACAGGAATATTGGCGTTGTGAGATTATACACCTTTTGTTTTGTCTTAATGGTTATTTCATTTCATGTGAATAAGATCTTGGCTAACTGATTGCATTAAAACACGACAGGCAATTTGAAATTGACCTTGAATTGAAAGCGAATTTTTTTTAGTATCCAATGTTTTTTTAAAGAGAAATCATATTTGCAATTAAACACATAAAACTGTTTGCTCAGCTGAGCAAATGGTTGGTAAATCAAACATGGTTTGTAAAAATTGCCTTTCCATGTGATACTTCTTATGATTCTTGAAACCATCACATTCGTAAGAAGTCACATCATCTTAATTTTGCCTTGACCAAGCAATGACGAGAAACACTTTACAGACAACTTAACTATGGCCTCCAGCAGCTTAAGAAATACATGTACCAACGGGAGTTCATTTAACACTTATGTAATCTTCACAAGACAGGAGTGAGGATTAACACATTTCTATGCTGATGACGTCAATGAGACAGGGGATTGATGACGTCAATGGAACAGGAGTTGATGACGTCAATGGGACAGGGGCTGATGACGTCAATGGGACAGAATTTGATGACGTCAATGGGATAGGGGACTGATGACGTCAATGAAACGGGGGACTGATGACGTCAATGGGATAGGGGTCCGATGAGAAGAAGGCCTCGTGTCCAAGCTCGCACCATGTACAATGTACCGTGCGCTAGTATTTAGTATGGGGTTGCAGCCTATTTCCATATTTTTATTAAATGAACGTATCATTGACCTTAGAGCTGCACGATACTTCCCCAGCCAAGAAAATGATTCAACGGTTGCTAAATACGGCTCTACACCATTCTCATTTGATTTCGACTTTAAAGTGCTTATAAAGCGGAAAACATCTGAAATCAAAAATGTCTCTATTACTAGGACTTCTTACATAGCGTCTCGGAATAGGTATTCCTGCGGCAAACTGGAAATCGCTCAAGATCAAAAACATCTTCATTACTTCACACATGGCGTCTCAGGATTATGCAACTTTCCTAACAAAGTCTCTGGATTACGCAAATCAATATCAATATGCATTTGAGCATTGAAAGGGCAACCCTAGTCTCATCCGTGCTTCTGTTTACATGAACCAAAGAATCGATGTCTTCATTGGCAATTATCTCACCTCTGTGATTTTTAATTAAATATAACGTTATAAAATACAACGCGCACATGGCACGTACCATTTTACTAATGTGGCTGAAGCAGACGACATACACTTCCGTCCGGAAATCGGTTATATTGTCGTCACAACGTCTGATAGAAATAGTATAACATATGGAACAGATTCTAAAACTATCAAGCGTAAGAGGGGAGGGTCTGTCTGCCAACTAGTCTACCGGTTCCCTAGTCCGAACAGGTTGCTAAGCCAAACTGATGACGTAATTAGCCTGTTCACAGCCATGTGATCAATAACAAGATCTTAGCATTTATATCATGAAAATCAATTAGTGTTGTTCAGATATCTTATATATAAAAGTTTCAACAGAAAAGCGAAGAAAAGCATAATAAAGTCTCCACTTTTACCCAATCGGATCAAGAAAGGACCACATATATTCTATTGAAGCAAAAATGATTTGATAATTGATGTGTGAATGTGACACGTACATGAACGACATGCAATACTGAAATAGTATGGCGAGCAAACAGAAATCATTTTAGTAATCTGAAAACTAAGACGATTATTAAACTACTGAGTAGTGCGCCTGAAATGGTTTTAATCTGCAATTTCCGATAACAGATAATCTAACATGGTCTTAAGCATTATAAAAATGGTCTTACTTACCATGGGCTGAGTTTGAGTTTAAGATCAAAAATGATCTTAACAGGGGATCAGTAAGACTATTAATTGACTGTCTTCCTAGCAAGTGGTCTGGTAATTTCCTCCCCTCACAGAGGGGGATACCTCCTCTCACAATGAAGAAATGTGTGACGGGAGATAATTGTTTAACAATTTAGTGTTAGGGAGTGTCGCTACCGTTATCTGAATATTCAATAAAGAGTGAAACACGGAATGCAGTCATCTGCCACCCCCACCCCCCACCCTCTCTCTCTCTCTCTCCCTCTCTCTCTCTCTCTCTCTCTCGATCTTATTACTCAATAATCTGACCATTATTTGCCACACTGTCTCTAGAGATGTTGTAGAATGCTCAGCTATTGATGTAGATACACTGTTACCTTATTTGCAAACCAAATCAGCCGTCGAGACTGAGGGGAACCAAACCATTTAACTCTTTAGAACTATTAAGCATTTCTAGTCAGTTGTGACTATTTCAACAGTGATGAATTCAACAAGGGGGGGGGGGGGCAGACAGCAGAAGCACGTGCAACACCAAATGAGTCGCTATCACCCATACAGGCATCATTTAGTCGCGTTTAGTGTAGGCCAAGTTGTTTTTGTTTTTGTTTTGATATAATTATCATATTACCACAGGTTTCTGGTTATTGTAAATGAATAAATTGATAAACTCACATATATTAAAGCTACATACATCTCCTTATTTTATGACATTAACGTTCTTTTGATTTGTAAAGCAATCGTGCACATTTATTTACAAAATCAATATTTATTAGCTGTGGCTATGACAAAAAAGAGATTTTACTCGAATCAAAGTCACCAACACTGAGGTTAAGGCACTTCCCATTAACTTCTATCTTCTCTTTTTGACACTTTCTGTTGAAATGCTATTGATGGATGACGACATTTGGTTATAAAGTAGAAATCTCTATGATTCAATTACCGAAATATGCCTAGTTATGAATGTAGAATAGATCTAATTAGACAGATAAATGTCTTCCTTAATTGGAGTCTGGCTTAATTAATTACCCGACTGCCAATGGTATAATGGTACAGTTCAGACATGTAGTGCGTCTGTTTTAAAAGATGGTTGCGCTAAAACAATATTCTTTATTTTATATTCATCCCCTAGCTTGCACACCCTCCCCCCCCCCCCCCCCCCCCATTAAAAAAAACCCAAAACTAAACCCCCAGACAAGGCAGTGATGGAGGACCAAAAAAGAGCCAAACCATGATGCTACCACCCATTTGGTTGGTTTTAGCATCGATCCAATAATAGCTTCTCTGCTTAAACAGTCATAGCGACTTCTGTACTACTTTTTAACTTACGACAATGTCCCTTTGTACATGTCATGTTTTGCTTTACGTAAAACCCGCTGATTTGCTTGTGGCGGGTACCAGCTGTATTAGGGGTACAGACCCATTAGCGCTCTGAGAAACCTCTGGCATGTTTGTCTCACTGCGAACTTGGGGACAACGTCTGCCCTTAGACTGGCCTCGCGAGCTTAAATAACGTCTATATCTAGGAGACATTTAACCGTTCTCTTGTTGATTCTACCCTTATTTTTTATTTGCCGTTGAATGGAATGACTCGGGTTAACGCAGTTTCAAAGAAAGGTTTAAATAAAAGGCAGAAAGATGTAAACATGAACTATATGAATGGAAGAAAAAAATGTTGTAGGATATAGAAACTAAGACACAAAAAATGAAAAAAAAAGAAATCAATAGGAAAGGTTTTAGCAATACTTAAAGCACAATTCTTTGTGCAAATATAAACTTTGTCCACTTCAACATGCAAACCATTGGTATTCCTTTCACATAAAACACAAATGAATAAGATCGTGCGATGCATTTTTCAGTTTATTATTCATGAAATGGCACGTTGTCTTGTACCTTAGCCGAACATTAACTGAGAAAATTAGCACTTTAGGCAGATTTTATTTGTTATTATGGAAGACGTTGGGCCTAGATTAACTCACTTTATTTTCATTACGAATAAATGTACCAAAAATTCAGGACTACTGGATAGGTATAGATATTTTCTGATTTATATTAATGCAAGTCTGTGGATGCGTTAAACTGTTCAGGTCATGAGAGCACGCGTCCTGTTTTGGTACACAAGCCATCCGGCACTTCTTACGAATATACATTCGTTAGACTCGCGGGATGGCTTCTAACACAAGCGTTAGAATAACCAGTCTATTTAGAATAACCAGTCTAGACTGACCGAGCAGCCTTGCGAAGTAAATGTAACTTTATCCCACGTGGTAGTTATGTTGCTCTAAGTGACAAAGACAATAGGCTGACAGAATTACTCTTTTGTTCATATCTGTGTGATAGAGTGACCGGATGATGCAGTGTTATAGACTTGTGCCTCACCGGATTTCCCTATGGTACAGACGTAAGACTGACCGGATGGCACTTTGGTACAGACGTTAGACTCACCGGATGACCCTGTGGTACAGACGTTAGGCTGACGTAGTGCAGACTTTAGACTGGCTTGACGGCCCTGTGGTACAAACGTGAGACTGACGTGGTACAGAAGTTAGGCTGACGTAGTACAAACTTTAGACTGGCTTGACGGCCCTGTGGTACAAACGTGAGACTGACGTGGTACAGAAGTTAGGCTGACGTAGTACAAACTTTAGACTGGCTTGACGGCCCTGTGGTACAAACGTGAGACTGACGTGGTACAGAAGTTAGGCTGACGTAGTACAAACTTTAGACTGGCTTGACGGCCCTGTGGTACAGACGTTAGACTGACGTGGTACAGACGTAAGACTGACCGGATGACAATGTGGTACAGACGTTAGACTGACATGGTACAGACGTCAAACTGACGTGGTACAGACGTGAGGCTGACGTGGTACAGACGTGAGGCTGACCTGGTATAGACGTTAGACTGACCGGATGGCCCTGTAGTACATACGTTACACTGACCGGATTGCCCTGTGGTGCGATTCTCACACACGGATCAGAGCCTCGCGACCTCAAAAGAACAAAATAAAAGTACACTTGCTGTCTCATTGCTCAACTTTGAGTGGTGGTGACAGACCGCGTAGAGCCAGGAGTCATTGCTTACCGTCTTGCAGATTAATGTGCAACACAAGTACATGTGACAAGGGCAATACTTTCACATTAAACATATACAATTTTGGTTGTAGGAGCCGGGTAATTACGCCAATATTTCTTTCCCGAATAGTTACCCCCCCCCCCCCCCCACCATCATAATATGATTCTAAGTGTTTAAAGAAAAAAGTGAATCGTGCTGCACAAACCCAGATTTCCAGAAGAACAGTCCTTCAGATGTAACCTGGATGATATCTCTTGTTTAACTTATAGACGTTGGCTACTTGTGCAGATTGATCATGCCATTTGTTGGATTTTCTCTCGGTTTCCGTGTTTATCTACCTCTAAGAGAACGGATGACGTGGAAGTGGAGCGTGTTGGAAAGCTTAGTCTTAACATTTGGACTTATTATTTGAACCTTACTTTTTGGCTGAGATTACCAAATACGTTCAAGGATTTTTAAGTTCTTGATAAGAATTTTTGATTGACCGCCTCCTGACAGTTTTGAGCGTCAATGACGCAGGCGACCTAGAATTTTGCATGTGTCCATCTTTTGTCGTGTTATACACCACATTAACACATAAATACAACTTAAATCTACATCAGCAGTTGTGTAGCGCACCAGATCTAGATTAGCTGGTGTTCTTAATGTGGACACCTATTCATGGAGTTGCCGAGTTGGTCGTTAGTAGTGTTTGTTGTTTTTTGTTTCAAAATCCAATAAAACTGTGACACTGTTTATGAGTTTTGCTACCCCATAATTAAAAAGAAATCTGGTCTACCAATTTACAACACCAAAAAAGTGAGATTGTTTGAACTCCAAATTACAATACACATTTAGATGCAGCCATAAGCCATCTCGCTTAATGGACTTTTATACATCTGCATTGTACATTTTCTTTATTTTAAGCGGTTAATCGACTGAACATGATCTGTTCAAGAATTAATTTGCATGGATCAACATGTTGTTTGCTGGCAGACGTTTAAATTGAATACCAAAGGTTTAGATTTCTCCCTGTGCGCAGAGATCATTTGTAAGCATCAGAAATGTTTATCGTTGAATGGCAAATAAAGGAAATACCATCTGGTCTGGCCTCCCTGGAATCAAAGGATCGGCTTAACAAAGCCGCTTAGTAAACACGGTTCATCTAACTTGCTACAAGAAAATGAAAGAATACAACAAACTAAGTTAGAATACCTACATTTGTGCACTGTAAGTTACGTTTTTGACTTAAAAAGTGTTCTCTTGAGAGAAGGAATGCATATAATAAAAACGAAATGGCCAGTGTCGTGATCAGTAGTGGCACCGTGCACCTGATGAACACCTGTTAGAAGTACTTAACGACGATATTTCGTTAACTATGAATAACGCCAGTCACTAGATTAAGATTATCAGAAATCAAATTATTAGCCCTCCAAGCATTATACCATGCTTCATAACCCATTGTATTTGGCTTTCCCTCGGAGTGCCTTTATGATTTACGCCTTTGAAAGTTTATTCCAAACGATTATCCGGATACTTGAAAATGCCAATAAATAAGAGATTTATGGTGATATGATCACAAAATTAGGGCTTTGAAAGCCTGTGTAATGATTTTATGGCTGAGTTAAACAGGAATTGATATCTCTTTGGAGATACTGGTATCTGCATAGAAAGCTCACATCGAAATGATTTTAATTGCGCAACAGTGATAATAAAATATTAAAGGCCTTTTCTTGTGTATTGTGTGGTTCGAAAGTCGCAGATTCATAGATCGAGGGATTGGAAATGATTTGAATTACTGTGATTTTTCCCTTGTTAAATATTTTAGATGAGAGAGTTACTGTATACACTGTTTGATGAAGGACTGAAAATGATTTGAATGCATGTGCTTTATATCCCTTACATAAGCTGGATTTTTTTCAATGCGAAAGTTAATGTCTACACTGTAATTGTTTGTATAATTTTGTCCAAAGGCACAGCACAGACAGCTGTGTCTCTTGTTTTCGTTCTCTAGCTAATTGTCTTACATACTAGAACAAAGGTGCGTCAGTTTGTAATATTCTTTTCTGTTCATATAACGTCAAAATGGAAAGAGAACCCAGCATTTCATTACAGCCACTCAAGTATCACTGTTTACTCTAAACTTCTACTTTTCTCTGATCTATGATATCTCCATCTCTATCTACGGCATACGGAGGAATTTAGCCGTGAAAAACAAGACAGGCTATCCTCTCGTTCTTTACGTAGCTACGTTACTGCGTTCAAGACAAGATATACCGGTGTACAGTACACCCGGTGGTAAACACAGCTGAACTTCTTAATGTGTGGCAAAATCAACGTTCAGAGTTGGTACATACATACATGTACGTGGTCACAAGTTGAGCACTGCACTACGGCGTCATCCAGCGTCATAATGTGTCCAGATCTTGACTAGGCGATAATAACCTCTCAAAAGCCTCTGTTTACCTATTACTTGTATTTTGCTATGAGTTCAACTAACAAGGCGAAACCTCATTAGACATCATCGATCACCGTTCATCACATCCACTCAAATATCTAATAAATCTTTCAAATCTCTCAATGCAAAGTTGAGACGCTGGTCGCCTTCTTAATGAGTTTACGTGACACATTGGTCTTGTTTAGTGACACTCTATAATCACTGAATTATTTACGATGTCTGCTGCCTCTGTACTGGGCTGTCTCTTGGTTTGTCTTTCACTAACTTGAGTTTTGACTCAAGGATCGGGATAAATGTTCATGAGTAAAAAATTTCACAAGATCAAATAAAAAGATGTAATTTATCTTGCCTACTACCGGTAGCAGACAATGACAACAGTGCTTGTTACTGGTTTGTACATCGTCGCTGCCACCTTTTCTTTCCTTCAGAGTTTAGTTTCCGATGAAGTAACATTTACTTTGTACTGGTATATGTTACGTTTCGTGATGTGGGCGAAAACCAGAAAGGTCCAAGGTACCACAAGGAGTGGTGTTTACTCACCCACCCCCACCCCCACGCCTAATAGGTGCCTCTCTTAGGATTATTTAAAAGGCCAAGCATAATTCTAGGACATTATCTCAGTACTGTTAACTCATTTCCAGAACAACCGATATGACAGTAAGACATATTTCTGGGACATCCGCTTGTCATGCCCAGCACTTATGGATAGAACAGATAAGAATATAAGTTTTGGGACATCCACTTCTTTACCAACTTTGTAAATGTGACCAATTCTCCCTTTAAGAGAATGACATTTCTTTTCAGACCCCTTCATGTGGAATTCACGTGTGTTTACCCGTTCTCTTAATTGATCTGATATTCTGTATGCGTGTCCAGGCCCCGATCCCCATACCTCTGCCCTCCAACTGGATCACAATAAGCAGGCTGCGTGCGAGGCCGCCATTTGCTGGCAGTTCCCCCTCTCATATCTCGTGTCTCTTACTTACTGCGATCACATCAATCTAACCTTGATGACGTCACGCTGGTATAAAAGGTGTCCAAGTATTCCAAGTAGCAATCATTTTCAGGGAACTTGATCACTGATAACTGTTTCTCAGACTGGTGTCCCCAGAGGACAATTAGCAAGGTGAAAACGTTTCAAGTCACGCTTTTTTTATTGGCACAGAACAAACTTTCATCACCGTCACAGGGGGAGCTGCCAAGTGCTTACAACTATAAAAGAGCGATTGGAACATTTAGTAAGGAGTTTTTTAATCGGATTCAGGCTGGAAAGAAGGACATTTGGAATCTGGTGAACTTCTAGAAGTGCGGCAGCATCGACGAGTGGTTGACAAAGGGGAATAGGACGACTATAAATTAGGTAGGCAGTGAGCGTTTTAACGCAACTCTTAAGTCTTTCATCAGAACCAAAGTCAAAAGATTTTATTCTGTGCTGTTTTTGGCATTGATGCTTTTTGTTTGCTCCAAGTTTTGCAAATGGAAGAGGTCCTGCGCAGGACACATTCATTGATGCAATTTAGGTATTGTATGTACCATTAAAATGCGACCTTATTAGATTGGTTTTCCAAAGGTTTTGCCCAAAAAAAAATGAATACTTCTGCTTTTACCGAAGATCTAATTGCGCCAAGCATTTGACAAGTTATGCCTCATGGGTAAAAACACGTTACGTTTCTTTAGAAATGATTTACTTTTTACCACCTTCACACGATGTCTAGAAAATGCACTTTTATTGACAACCTGTCACGTGGCGTAGTCTGTATCTGAGTAAAACGGTCCAAATTACTCACCTGATTATTTGTAACAAATAACGTGAAGACTTGAGTTGGTGTTTGAAGGACATATCTTGAGCTGAAGCCAGTTTAGGTGGAAGGGAGGGCCAAACCCGGTTTAGGTTGAAGGCTGGCCCAAAGCCAGTTTAGGTGAAAGGCAGGGACAGCTCCAACCTCTAGTGTTGATACGATACCATTTAATTTATTGTCATTGTTACTCGCTAGCGGATCAAGGTTTTTACGACCATATTAACAGGTGTAAAACGGTTGTCATACAAATCTTAACCAGCCCCCCCCCCCCCCCCCCCCAATCACTGTGTTGGTTTCGTTAAACAGCTATATTCTTGTAGAACAGTTTCTTAAGCTATGTTATTGTAATAAACTTGTGAAGGTTATTTTGTCTATAGCTACTTATATTTGTTTTATATACTTATAGACGAAATATTGGCTGGTAAGACCAGACAAATATTAGTACCTGTAGAATCTTCACAAAGCTATATTCTTAAATTTAATGTAAACTTTCGACCCAAACTTTGGTCTACTTTAGGGCAGGATAAACCATAGAAGTTCCTTTAAACGCTGTAAGTAGGTATTGACCTGAAAAATAGCTATGACATGTTACTAAACAGGGCCGGTATTTCAAATAAATTGGCCTTGTCCTTGTGTCAAAGCGGGCACGTTTAGACCAAATAACGGACAATAGCTTTTGTGAAACGCGTCCCATGCCAGAATCAGCTCCATCTAATTAACGACGATGACGTACTTACTGCCGATTGGCTGATTATCCCTTGCCATTTCAGGAAAGTATCCTGCGTGTAAATATAGCCATCAGAGTCTATTGTGAATTATTGGTACCGACGAGAGGTCAAGAATGATAACTGTAATGAAAAGTGCAGTGAGACAAGTGATTGCTTGATCCATGTCAATGCCCATATTCAGATCCAACTCTTTAAATACGTTTAGAGCTTTCAGTGTGATTAAAAATCGAGTCAGCTTCTGGGATCACGACGTTCAGTAGTCCACTATGAATGCGTAATGAAGACTTTAAACATTATACCTTTGTTTTCTCTGGCAAATAGTTCAGATTCTTGTAATACTGCTGGGCCTTAGCGTTGGAGAGATAACTCAAAATGATAAGATAAAAACCCAGAGAAGCTACACCAAAACAAAGGAGTAGACGAGGGAATTTTCACCTGCATAGGGTTGGAAAATACCTCGATTTTGTCTCGTTTAGCTTGTTATACCGTGTTCCTTAGGAGGGACAAGAGAATTCGTGTATATTAGAAGCTATGGGAGACATGACATGTGCCGCCCACCCCCAACCCCTGCTTCACCATTGAGTATATTTCTCCATTCCCACTGATACCATCGGTCTATGTAGATCGATCCAACTCTGTGGGAACTCTTGCTGAGTGCAATCGGTTTAACAGATTAATACGCCACCTGGCGTTGAGTAGAAATCAGAAAAGCTGGTGATTATACGAATGTGTTGAAACCAAGAGGCAGCGTGTCATTCAGTCTAATAGCCAGGGTAGGTTCAAACATATGCTAACATGAGAGAAGGGTCAACAGGCATTGGTTTATGCTATTATTGTAAATACCGTCGAGACAGTCTCAAAATGAACATCACAATACATGCGAACATTCTTTAATAACATGTAACCGGTTTGGATGAGTTTGCATTGCTATTCTCGTATGTGTTTGAACATACCACATGCTTCTATACGTCCTGCGTGAACACGATACTACTAAATAATAATAATAATAATAATAATAATAATAATAATAATAATAATAATAATAATGTTAATTTGCAACTTAAATAGATGAATTTAATAATAAGATATAAAATAAAATTCAATAAATGAGAATAAGGTTAATAAAATTGTTAATTAAAAGTGTGAAGATGAAACAAAATATTTCGTACTATGAGGGTATTTAAATATACATGAAAATTAAGATTAACTCTAAACAAAATTAAACTAAAATTTAGATAATTTGTATGAGTAGTCAGTGCCCAAGGTAGGAATGTCTTGGCAGATCTGATAGGTCTCAATTTTAACACGGTATATTTTTTTATCCAGGCAGTGTGATATATGACATAATTGTATTTGTCTCAGGCAGTAGATGATGTATTATGTGGTCCCTGTTGCTCATATTGTAGACTAATGTTTTTGTTGGGTCATCTCTCCTAATAACAAGTGTCAATAAGAGACCTTAATCTTAATATATTTGTCCCGTCTCATCTGACTAAGTTAATATTTAATCACTATAACAGGTCAGGGAGTCATTAGACTAATTTGATTTCTTTGAAAGATGTACGATGTGGCGTCTTTTCATTATATCAGTGTTGACACAGAGAGAGGACAGAAAAATTATTTCATTTCGATTACATTATCTTTATGTCACCGAATCGAAATAATTAATTTTGATTAAGATTGAAAACAATTTATCAATCCACATCTTTGGATTTACGTGTTATTTGATAGTGCTTGGTATAATTACAGATCAGGTAACCTAATATTCCTTTAAAGATTCGTGTAACGTTGCAGAATGGAAGGTAATTATGTTATTAAAAAAATCAAAGGAGTCTGTAATTAGGTACTTAGGTCGCCCACGTGGTGTTGCACACGTCTTTATGTACCACCGTGTCCAAACGATCATTAATAATCAAAGTTCTCAACATGCAATTGAACAATTTGTTGGATTATCTATCAATTAATCTTGGGTACAATTGCAGGGGCGTGGTTGGAGCGGCAAATGTCTTGGCATTGTTAAGGTCTTAATTATTCATAACGCGCGAAATTGACTTATTAGGACCTCTAAGTCTACACGTGTTGTTTGAAAGGAAATGTGTAATCTCATATTTTCGATCTTTTTTTAAATTGGCACCCTTAACGCTATCATAACATATAACAACCTGTGTCCTGTCTGGATATTTGTCTCTACGATTTCAAGAAGAACCCTGTTTAAAATCCAAAAAGGTCAGCATCAAACTAAAAGTCCACACCAAATCCCGTCCTTGAACTGTCTTCGAATCCCCATGACTGCTATCTGTCATGATTGAAACAAAGCGGCTGCTGTCACCTACAGTTCTTTTAATTTCTACGTTATCTATTGTCTGTCGGTATAAGCTTGAAACATACGTTGAAGTGAAACCATACAATGGACCTCATGGGTTAAGAGGTTTAATATCTGTGCTAAAATGTGGTATTAGCCATATGTGGCGTAGTGCATGGTAAGAACCAATACCTTAATCCTCGCCACTACTAGCTTTTCAGGCTTTTTATATCTCTTTTCTTTAGCTTAAGAAGGGTCAAGACGTTTTTGTTCTTTATTTTGGTGTTAGATAAATAAACAAACTCAAAGCACGTGGCTTTTTGCTAAAGTAATGGAATAGATCCATTTTATAAAACTATTCTCTCAATTGATTTGGTAATTTGAACTGTGTTAAATCAAACTTTATCAGTAAACTTTATACGAGTTTGTGATATCTGCGTGAACCGTGAATTGGTTTTAAAAGGAGGACAGAAAAAGTGTGAACCGTTGACACAACATCGCTCCATCGAACATCTCCATCCTTAGTTGCACATAACACCAGCGCCCGGTTGCACCAACAGGGCGTAAATTTACTCGGCTACGACTGTCGTAAACTGCAACGCCTGGCGTCCGTGCGCCAGGATTACACTCCCTGCTTACGCCCGTTGCACCAAGACAAAAACTGATCGTCGTAACTACGCCCAAGTAACGCTCCGTTGCGTCACTGGCCAACAATACGTGGATGGTATAATTGGGCAAATGAGGAGTTCTCAGCTGCAGTCACAATGGAATGATGACATAAATAAACACAAAAGGAGCATTTCAGTGACGGAAAAATTCATGAGCTAAATTATTCCATTTTGATTTAGAAATAAGAACGTTAAAATACGTTAACTTTGCTGTTGCATTGGATATATAGCAATAAAATCGTAAATATATTCCGAATCAAAACATTATTATAGTGTGTTATGTATGCCAGATTATAGTATGCTGTTGTAAATGAGAAAAACGCGTTGGAGGCAGTACGTATTTCTATTAATGGATTTGAACACCTTCACATTTGTTATCGAAACTATTGAGTCTGAAAATAATGCAAAAAAGCCAGCATTGCTTTCTTTTTATAATTTTACAACAGTGCCAACAATTTCATGACCTTTTTATCTATGGTTACACCGTGAGGTATCATTTAATTCAATTAATCTTACATCTTGGAGATTGAGAAAAACAAGAGACCTAATACATATTATATGAGCCTTAAAATGTTGATATTTTAAGCTTTCGTCTCTATGTTTATATACAGTAAAATGTGAATGATATAAAATGTGATTAAAAAATGAATATGGTTAGTTATGGTTTGTCAAAAATTGTGAAAAGAATTAAAGAAACCGTACTGCTGAGAGCCAAGGCATGTCGACATGAGTGGTAAGATTTAATTTGAACACATGCATATATACATGTACATGGCTACACACATAATGTATTTAATAATCACTTATTTATATATATATATAATTAGTTGTTTTTTTTTAACCAGGCTATGCAGACGGAAGTTTTGTGTAAGAAACAAACAAATAACAACCCACATAATCTACGTTAACTACGATAATTGTCACCAAACTCTCTCTGTGCCAGCCTAGCCATAGTGCAAAACGAGCTACGACCGACTTACTCCACCTAGCTAGCAGGCGTAAATTTACGACAAAGTTAAGACCGACGTAAACACTATTCCAGTTTGGTACAACTGGCTTTTCTCGGGCGTAGCATTTTGCGCCCGGTTTACGCCGGCGCAACTGCTACGCCTCATTTACGACCGGTTGGTGCAACCGGGCCCAGGATATGTATAATCTACGATGATAATCTATCTTCAGTAACCAATTTGTTTCAGATCATTTAATTTTTAAGACCAATTAGTATCATCCTTTGCTATAACGTAACGTATATCCTTAATGGTAATATGTTTGCTTCCGTGTCATCAATAATACCCTTACTATTGGAAAAATGTCATAAATGTCGTATTGGTTACGACTCCGTGTTGTCATTAAATTGACTAAGTAAGTTTCATACTAGGAACATTAACACTTTGTCAATATTTGCTCTGTTCATGTGAAAAACGTACATGTCGTACGCAATGTGAGAACTATGTACGCACAAAAAACGGTGTACGCAAACAAGGCTGCAATACGCAAAATAATTACTACTGTCCGCAAAACATGACCCGCACACGCAAAGTCGTCGCTGTCGTACTAAATCCTGAAGTCCACAATACAATAAATGTCGCGAGTCAACAGATCCCCATACACAAAAGAGATAAAGGTTAACAACTTCACAGAAATAAAACTGTAAAGACATATAGTTTTAGTTGAACTTTAAAAATAAAAAGTTGCATTGAAAATGTCGTGCAACGTCAGGAACAGCGTTTAAAGAATTCGTTAAAAGTTTCCTTGGCGTTTTCTCAACGGTTTTACCTCGGGTTTACTCGGGTGACTTGTGTTGAAATATTCAGGGTTTCTTTCTACATGAAGCCTACCGAGTATTTGTTTGCCTTTTTTTAAAAGTAATATGGTGGTCTGGTGACACCTGTTGGACGTTTCAGCAGACTCCTTCCTCCGTCAGCAGGGGGGGGGGGATACTGAAGTCGTAGTCACCGTCGCGTGATACGGTTTGTAACATTTTAAGTTCCAAATAAGAATTGTCAAAGACAGTTTTATGGTAATAATGTGTCATAGCAACTGAGTTTTGCTGTAATTTTGAATCTGCAGATGTTTGGGATACGATCTGTCGAATAGCGAAAAGTGAAAGTTTAATCAAGAAGACTTTGTCAAGAATTATCACTTCCTTAACTTTACATCTGCCTGTATCAAGCTTCCTTCCGCCGGGGACCTATGTCCACAATGGAACTTTAGCCCGACAATACCGTCTAAACCTTTAGTCCAAACGTTTAGTCTACTTTGCCTAAGTCACAGTAGTGGTTCAACTAAATGAAACATAGCACTACTCTTGAAGACAATGCTAACGTTTCAGAAGAATTAATCAGTTAAGCTTGGCAGGAAGTAGACCAGTTTTGGGGTTTAACGTAAGACCAATTTTCTGGGGTTTATTAAGTTTGTGGAAGTGTCCCATGTTGTCTTGGCTAGCTACCAGTAGACGAATTTCGTCTCACCTGCCACTGATGGTATTGTCTTCTTTCTCTCCGTTGGTTAATGAAATCAAAGGTGGTAATTAGATATTCCTTATTCTATTTTAGTCAGGCGACTGCAAGGAAATTAGCATTGCCGCATGGGAAGAAGAGTAGAATTCAATTGTGTAAGGCATTAATATAACATTGCAACAAATTCTATACCTATCTGTGTCCGGTATCACTTGTATTTCTATTCTGCTCTTCTGCTCCCAGTAATTGCAAGATGTCGCCTTTTTAAACAATTACAAATTGGTTCGAAATCAATTTTTTATACATGTTGGGAAGACTTGTGGCTTGGTTGTAAATATGTCGAGTTTTAAAAAGTTTAAATTGGCGCAATTTCTGTCAAGCGTTTCGAAAACCACACTGATGCCGACATATCTAGAACTGTTTTATTTTTCACCACGTAAACAAGTCATCTTAAGAGGTTAAATAACAGTAAATAATCATTAGCATTCAAATCCGATTCAAAGTACACATATTATTACAGGTCGATTCTTGGAACCTCACATTTTACGACTGCGTAACCAAGCTTGGTTCGTTATTGAATACGAGAAGTAAACACCTTCACAACTGATATGCATAACAAAGTGTTTATATAAACAGGCATAAATATAACAGATTCTTCCCAAACCATTCAAAATACATTCGAATTCGTGCTAATAATTACCCATTTTATTCACAGTGAAAAATGACTGCCCGTTTCCGATGCCACTCTACCTCAGTGGCCATCTGTTGCAAATGGACTGCTTTCTTCAATCAGTGTTATTACGAAATCATTGTCTACACTAATGCGTTATTACTAGTAATTTGTAAAGAAGATTGAAATATTAACAGTTTGACGACGGATATATCAGCTAATTTATGAATAAAACATTTAATTTGTACAGCGGGTATTCTTAAGCCTAGATTACATTTGAAATGCGATGCCCGTACGGTGCACGTATGGTGTCCGTAATTCCTTTTCCGCACGGCGTCTTGAGTGGAGGTAGACGGTGTCCGTGCGTTTCAAATAGCAGTAGTGCCGCGAGAACACTGTACGTCAATTGCACAGTGGCTGAGAGGGCTCCGTATTTGATCACTTTTCAACCGAAAAACCGATCTTTCACGACCTGTCCACAAGGTCATGTTAGAGAAATGGCACGGCGACCGTATGTAATGTAGACATACTCGGCGTAGTCCCTTACGATGTCAAAAAAAAAAAATGTACGGATAATCGTATACGATTTCATCGCACGGCGCCCATGGCAAATGTAATCTAGGAGTGCATTCCCAGAGATTTAGATCGATCCATCCGGATCGACCTAACTCCCTGGGGGTTCACGCTAAATTGCAGTTCGCCGAGCGCGCACGACAGTTAACTACCCCCTTGCAGCTTTAAGTAGGCAGGACAGACGCTTAAGCCGGCTAAGCTGACAGTAATCTAGTGAGACTCTCCACAGGGATAGATCGATCTAAAATCTGTGGGAATGGGGTCTAGGCTTTAATGGGCGTTCAAAGCAGTATGGCGCGTCACAAGGGTGTCTCATGGCTGAAGTAAATTTCTCCCATTATAATGCGTAATGCATATCGTCCCACAGAAAGGTCCTATTTATTCAATCAGTGTTTTTGCGGCAAGTTTTATTCAATAACCGCTGTCGTCCTAGGTATATATAGACAGAAAACCACTTAATTACGCAATGGTATGCCCTTTTCTATAGCTCGGGCTCTCCCTTCACGCTCAGCTTTCTAGAAGTGGTTGTTGATGCAATCTCTGTCTCTGCGGGCATGGCGTCTCTGTTGATTAAAAATAACTTGTTTGTATTTGTCACCAAAGACGTCATGAATCGCCACTGGCTCACTTAGGAGGTGAGTAAATCATAACAACAAACACGCTAAAAACATTCAGATTTGATATTGGATTGTCTTGCACGCGTAGGTGACAAATATCTTCGCTGTTGAGCTGGGATTGCTCACTCTCTTGTTAAGACTTCGTGGCCATCTGCGGCTGTATTCATGAACGATTTTGCCAACTGTTGCACGTATTTGTTTGTCACAACTGGAAACCCAGGAATTTCACGTACAATGCTAATGCATTTTAATAAATAATAATTTTAATTAACTTTCATATTCCTTTAACATTTCTTTGTATTTTTACGGTTTGAATGTAAATTCTCCACCTTTGGGTATTGATATTGTAGAGTACACATATTAACTATTAATATTATAGTATAATCAGGGCCACTTCAAAACGATCTATAGATAGGTAGATATAAACACCTTTGCTAGACTCCATCAACATTGAAAGGCATTCCATTTGCATCGGCGACATTCATTCAAGATGCAAACTACGGAGCAGTATGTTACACAAGAAAGAGTCCAAGTCGGTTTACCTTTCCCAAACCGCCATAAAGTCTCCAGATTAATGTAAACTAAGCCGTGCCATTTGATCTTCAAAAGTACACACAAAGGTTTCAGAATACTGTAACTCATCTCAACAAGCCCATAACAGCTGCCCATATCAGTACCAAATCACTTGCTTGTGTTAGTCATGCAGGTTTCCTATTGCATGAAATGGTGTAGCTATCTTTCTTCGTATCTTCTGCTGGGATTACGAAATGTACTGAGAGAGAGAGAGAGAGAGAGAAAGAGAGAGAGAGAGAGAGGGGGGAGTTATGGTAAGATAATCTTGTTTCTTCACTCATCGGACGTACATCGTGTCTTCATTAAAGCCATTCTTTTGTGACTACGTTAAAAAGTGCACCTCACAATGCCGATGGCGTGCATATCCCTTTTAATTGTTTCTCCACTATTTCCAGTAGAGTATAGAATCAACATCAAACGTAATGAAATGTGCCTGTGATTCCATTAAGCGAATGGGAGTTCCTGGAATTTGTCAACATTTAATTAAAATCATCGTCATGATACAAGAATTCAAGTTATGAAGTTCAGAAGTTTTTTTGTACTTTACTGGGAACTCCTTTTTGCTGCAAAAAATAGCTGTATGTTGTATCGCCACCCAAGTCAGTCAGCGCAGGTTTAATTAGGTTTAAGTTCGGTTACTGATTTGATTACGGATGAAGACATTTGTTTGTAATTTCATTTTTAAAACACACGTGCGGGTAGGTTTCCTCACTGGGTGTATATCGGCGAGTGATTTTGAACACTATTTGTGCAGAAATACTGAAACATTTGCCTCATTTATTACTGCTGCTATAGTAACATCGACGAGATGGTGTCTCAAACGATTTTTCGTCTTTCACTATTCACTTTATTAATTTGTGATTGATGAAATCATGAACATTAAGCTTTGCAATACTCCGTTATCTATCAAATTCATTCGTAAAAAAATTAGTTTGCCAAACTACGGATATATAGGCCTAGCAATTGGAAGTCATAATTGATAATAAAGTAAGTCATACCATTATGAATATATTGTCATAGCAAACCTTTTCCCTTCGGTATATGAAGTGTAGATTGATAAGTCTTCAATAAAGTCTACTTTAATGCTTTTAGTAAGCAACAATGAGATTCAGACACGACCTTTAGACAACTGCAAGATAATCAGCTCAGTGTACATTTGACTCTTAACTTTGTACACTAGATTAAGAACTCCATTTAATTCAGGGTGGAGACAGAGTTCAACGTTCATTCGATATGCTATGTCGCTATCACCATGGAATGTCTGAATATTTCCCAATGCAAATAACGAAACTGACAAGCCATGATACATGTAAGAAGAGGACCAGCCGACAGAAGTTCAAATATTGAAAATTGTTCCCTTAGCGACGGCGTCTGCTGTGTAATTTAATTGCTGCAAGGTGAAACGGTTGGACTACTTGTCCACTCAAGGCAAAGTAGATTAGCATCTTTTGTCTACAATAATGTCTGTTTAAAACAGTGTCACAGAATGAAATAAGAATGAATGAAATAAGAGCTCGCGTAGGGAGTCTCACCTCACCCAAATTAAAAACCGACTTTCAAAGGCGCTATAAACCCACAATGCTTAGTAGGTCAACAGGTTTTCTTGCCTAGTTTTCCTTCACCCGAGTTCCTAAAAATTCCGTTATTGAAGAAAAATGGTACCTTGGGATGTGAAATAATGGACAATGGAAAAATCGGATTATTAGCTGTTTTTATCGGTGAAAATTGTGCTTGATATTCAAAGATTTACATGAGTAAACGACAAGTCCGTCTCTTGGCCATATTTCTTTCAGTTTTAAAGTTTGATCGTAAATCATTAATGTGGTAATGGAAGACACAAAGTGAATCTCACAGCATTTTGGACGCGATTTAACTCGACAATTGAGAGAGGTTTGTAATAATGCAGTTGAAATAAAAACACCGTATTCACTGATACATGTATTTGTGCCGGAGTAACAGGAATAAATGGAAGTCCTCTAGGAACCGTCATCCGTTCCCCATTACTCTGTACAGGTGACATTGGTCCCATATACAAACACCAATATTCAGATTAAACCTAACCTGTAGTAACAGGCCCGTAGCCGGGGGGGGGGGGGGGGGGGGGGGGGGTTCGGGGAGTTCGAAAGAACTGCCCCTTTTGCTGGGAAAAGGTCCACTCTGGGTAAAATTTAACCTAGGTACATGAAGTTTTTATAGAAAAAGGTCCACTTTTTCAGAAAAAGAACCCGCCTTTTGAAATTGCTGGCTATGGGCCTGAGTAATCATATGAGACCTGGACTTCCATTCCTAGGACTTCCATTCCTGTGACACCTGTATGTCACCGTTAAGTTAACTGCCACTTACAATCCCTGAGCATTGACATGTACACGTGGAAATGTGACGCTAACAACAGTGAAACAGCTTTTCTTGAACGTATGTGGAATGTCTATCAAAATGATGTTCCAATCTTGTTTATACAAAGGGATAGGAGACAGTCAATAAAAACATTGTAAAGAATTTCTGATTTTTTTTATTAGGAAAACTCCGCTGCACTGTCTCTTGAACTACGCTACCTGAATATTTAATGGTATTTTTTTAATCTCAAAGCTTACGCAAGTCTTAGCTTCTCTTCCGATGTGATAAATCTTTGATTTTATAAAAAGGTTTGTACGCAGTAAAGCCATGTACCGCATGCCGCAAATGTTGTCAACGACTGCTTTTCGTGTACAACAAATTGACTGCAAATACACTGATTAAAAAGGAATATCGTTTATAATTACATCGACACCACATTAACGGTTCCGTATACCGGTTTTCTGTCAATAACATGAAAAAAGACTGATATTTTACCATTCAATATTACGTGAGTTAACAATCAGACGTCATCATGGAATAGGGCTTTGGTAGACGCTGTAATCGTCCACTTTACCCCGTGACGTGATCATTTGTCAGATCCCCCCCCCCCCCCTGTGTATTTCTTTAATTATTCACCACACCTACACGTCGTAACTCCGTAATACACTGTATAACGACTTCATAGATATCAGAACATCAGTGTGAGGGTGATAATAGACACGTGAGATAGGTCGTGAAAGCGGCAAATCGGTCAAATGATATTCCAACTTTGGAGTAGTCAGCTGTTCTTCTAGGAAAAACCAACATACAACCATACATACAACCAATAAGTCTTTCCAAAAGAAAACAATTACTTCACTTCAGTGTGATGACAAAATCCTGAGGTCTAAAGAGATGGTCCAAAATAAAATCCCGTAGTCTAAGAGTATAGACGAGCCATCAGTAGTAGTTATGTGTGTTTGTGTGTGTGTGAGAGAGAGAAAGAAGCGTGGGGTAAAAAAGAAGTATTGTATACTGTAATTAACATTACCTAAGTTCAATAAAAAAAAAACTTTTAGTGTAAGTTACCTTTGAAAAAAGAACCAGTTTTCTTTCATCGACACCTCATCTACTACGGTCATGCCAGTTGTTTGATCATCACTCCGGTGTGACAGGAAAGGTTGTCCTAGGAAAAGAAGTTCGGGTTTCCTTATGATTAGTACAGATTAGGGCTAGTCGGAGTATTGGGGTTAGTGTGTGGGACGAATGTCACCTGTATAAAGTAATGGAGAACGGACTATGGTCCCTAGGGGACTACCATTCCTGTCACAGCGTCATTCTCGGCACTCTCCGCTCCTTCCTGGAATACCCTTTCCATGAAAACACCTCATCAAACGCCACCAAAAGGTCAGACAAAACGCCCCGCGCACGTTGTCATGTGAATTAAATTATTAAGGAACGCTTAAGCTTTGTAGAACTTCCTCGCGTTAAACTTCTAAAAGGGCACCCCATTATCAGCTTTGCTTAACCAAAAACAAACAGTAAAGCCAACCGCCGATGGCGTTGATAGTGATCACGTATGTCTCCATTACCAGGTGTACTGCCTAATGCTTCTAAGAACTCTGTCTTGATCTTATAACGATACTTAAGAGCATGCTCCCCGGGGGAACTTCCTACTCAGATGTGTTTTAAGGAATGTGCCACACCTGATGTTGGCCACGCGGCCTCTGATCAGGTGACCAAGAGGACAAATTAAGGGTGAGCGTCACAAATGACTCTTAACCAAAAAATAGACTTAACATTTGGATTACAATTTTTGCTTACTTTGACGCTTGACTCCCCCCTCCCCCAAATCAACAGTAGACTACTAAATGTAACATTGCACCTGCTTTATAAAAATAGATTAATTGTAATGTTTTATACCAGAGATTTCATTATTGAGAACTTTTTAGACATATCCTGACTGGATATAGACCAATTTTTTGTGAAGTAACTCTCAGGTAGGTGTGGCCATGCATTCCATGTGGGTTCCAACTGTGCGCTCCTTACACCTACGTATACCACTCACCACAGGGGCGTATTTAGACCGTCTTCTGGGTGTTCTGGAAGACGGTCAGATTTTTAAGTTAACATTGACGGGTATCTAATTTTTTCTGTCGGAAGACGGTCAAAAATGGAGGATGGATCAACAAAGATAATTTGGAAGACTGTCAGAAAATACCTCTGGATCCGCCCCTGCACCAGGCAGCCCAGGTGGAAGTCTAGCCGACCCACCCAGCTAGAACCAACCCTCTAACTGGGCCACAGATTGACTTTTCACACGATATTCACAGATCTGTCTTAAGATAAATAGACGGTCATTTTACTGTCTTTGGCTTTTACCCTTTTCCCTATATAATCTGTCACCCAGGTAACTAGAACCCATGAGGCACCCATAAACAAGCAAGCGTAGAACTCAATGTCAACCCACACCGGTCCCATAGGGCACCCGTAACCAAACAAACATAGCATTCAGTGTAGACCCACATTGGTCCCATAGGGCACTCGTAACCAAACAAACATAGCATTCACTGTAGACCCACATTGGTCCCATAGGGCACCCGTAACCAAACAAACATAGCATTCAGTGTAGACCCACATTGGTCCCATAGGGCACCCGTAACCAAACAAACATAGCATTCAGTGTAGACCCACATTGGTCCCATAGGGCACCCGTAACCAAACAAACATAGTATTCAGTGTAGACCCACATTGGTCCCATAGGGAACCCGTAACCAAACAAACATAGCATTCAGTGTAGACCCACATTGGTCCCGTATGGGGCCCAGAAGACCACGCTGACCGGAAAGAATAAAAAATAGAAAGCAATTATTTCACGTATTTAAATCGAACATGTTCAACGTTAACTAATCGGTGTCCTGAAAACTGATAGCGAACTTCCTTTAAATAGAAGATTATAGATTTCTTTTGAAATGTTTTTATACGCAAGGAAAATCAAGATTCATTTCATCCAGTACATATGAAATTTCTTGTGACGTACGTTTATTACCCTGGTGTTCTGAAAGCCGCGCTAATCGACGAAATACAGGATTTAAAATAAAAACAGGGGCTGAATAACACATAAACAATTATTAAAAGAACCAGATATCAATCACAGATTACACGTGACTCATTCAAACTTAATACTTATTTTCCTTTGGGAAATATATTCAGCGCACTCTATGTCAGTTTCCGGTAGACGGCAATCTAATCAGGGGTTTGGTCCCACTACAAGGGCCACTTGCTTTCAGTAATCAGTACTTTCCGTTTCTTAATGCATTGAGTTTTTGGACAGCGTCCCGGGTTTCATGCCAAGCCAAGGCACTGCTGGGGAGTAAAAATGGACTGAAATGTAATAACAGCCAATTATCTTATCTTTTTCAATACATTAAGCAAAAAGGAACCGCTGCAGTGATTGAATGTCTTGACAGAATATTGTTTCGTTTATTGACGCCAAGATATATCCATGTGCCTTTTCTTATTTTAAAAAACATAAAAGTTACTAAAAAAAAACCAATGCAAAACACGGACCTTTTAATAGAGGAACATATAAATATACGATTTCATGGAGAAAATCAGTTTTCATTCAAAAAGGTTAAAACGACCAGTTTCAGATGTCATATGCCTCATCGTTCAGATTTCAACAGTTTTAAGGTTTCTATTATGTAGAAACACGGTATTACACCAGTTTATTCACACTAAACGAGATCGGCCTTAGCCAAAACGTGCTATCGACATGTTTCATTATTAATGCAATATTTCGATTTTCGAACTGCAATTATGGCAACACAATAAAAAGGAGAGTGAGAAAAAAACGTATCCACACAATAAAAATCTTATTAAACTCCATATTAATAGTTACAACATTGAGGTTAATGACACATCAAATATGAAATGAAAGGCCTTAAGATGAACAATTCACTTAATTTACCCTGGGTACCGTCTTGGTGTTAATGAACCACCCCACATATATTGTTTCAATAAATGAGGCTTGCAAGCGTTTATTAATCCCAATGCGGAAAGGCCGTCATATTTCCAAGAAGGGTGGGGTTGCGCATGCGCATGTTAAATCATCGTCAACTTTGTAATAGGTATATAAATCAGTCACCTTGTGTAGCTTCATTTCCGACTTGTGGCTTGTCAATTTTTGTTATAACATACAGTGAATCGGTATATCACACAAAGTTTAAGTGGCATATCCCAAAGACCTCGCGAGAAAAGCCATTAGGTAGACATTCACTTTCAAAGTGCACGTTGACTGGGACGCCGCTCGAAAGGTAAGACAAATTGTTGAGATAAAAATATGAATGTTGAACCTTGAGAAATTGTTGATAATTATTTTCTTTTTTTTAATTAAAATATAAAGTTTAAGCCAGGTGGGAAGGTAAAAGTGGCATGAAGGACAGAAAAGCTTTCTTGTCTTGTTTTTATCATTTTCTTTCTTTTTTCTGTTACTTACTGTAGAATTTCAGTGGTTTACGAATCTATTGTCGGTACGGGCTGCTGTTGGTTTTACTCTCGCCCGAGTAAAAGACAGAGTGTTGGTGTATTTCATCACTCCTGTCATGTGATACTATTTTTTGTTGCATATCTGTAGTAGTTATTAATGTTTCCTTGTCTAATATACATCTTTTAGTAACATGTAGCATTTTATTTTATTTTCCTTGTCCGATATCTCAAAACCATTTTTAAAAACTAAAATTAAATAGGAATAATGACAGGAACAGTTTTGACAGAACCAATTTGAGAAAATTTCATTTTCTAATTTCATCCATATCATTGGTTTCCCTCTGCGAAATCCAGTCACAATATGGTCTTCCAAAACACCATCCCGTTCAGCAAGTACAAAGATCCAATCAGACAACATTTGCTTAAAAACAAGTCTACGTGGACCAAATGTCATTGCAAAAATTGACCTTGGTCGATTTGAGGATTTCCGAACATGTAAATGTCTCTGAAGTCTCAAATGCGTCAAAAGAAATGCTTCAAACGAATTCAGGGAATAGCAGTCCCACAGTTTACCGTTTTGAAGTGCCACTTCCATGCTAAGTGAAAAATAATAGGTATCCCAAGAGCGAAAATATTGCCAGCGCTACCTCAGCTGCACCATAGGCAGAGCCGCCAACTGTATCGCTTTAAATGCTTCAGTCACTTGGGTAACGGCCTATTGTGACACTGATAACTTCAATAAATTCCCAGTGTCATCATTTGACCTCTGAGCATTGATTAAATAAGTGATCTAGTTGTCCACTGTGTTTTCCATTTACGTTATCGTGTTCTAATTTTTAAAGAAATACATTCTGGCTTTTTGCGCATGATTAGGATGACCTTGTCACAAATATACAAAATTGCAACGAGCTAGCAATAAAGATAAACGTTTTTACCTAGACATTTCTTTTTTAATTTTTTAAAAGTGAATTCAAGATAACTTTTTCACCTATGGAAATGCCAACATGGGAGCAGGTTAAAACCTGAGACCAAGAGAAAGAGGGAGGGAGAGAGGGAGAGAGAGATGCACATTTTTGCCTAGTATATATTTACATGTAGCCTGTCATGTAAACGTCCCAGGAGTAGCGCTATTCTGTTTCAAGAACAGACGTGATAAAAGTGCATGAGTACGAATTCAATAAATGAAGGAAAAAAGAAGAAAAAGAAGATCTGTTTGTTATCGCCAACTTAAAATGTTCCACCAAGAAAGAGCAAGCGCTTATCATGATCTTGATATCATTTATCAGCAGTGTAACCAACTGGCACGGTGGATGTCTTAACTACATCAGTTACTGCCGATAATCTCGTCAGCCTAGCAAGCAGACTGCTTGTCTAAAACGAGTTACCGCCAAAAACCCTTTGGGACTTGCCATTCAAAGTATAACACAATGAAATTAACGTAACATTAAAAGGTTTCACGGTTAGTGTCTATGAGAGGTGATGACACAGTGGCTGAAATCACGACTTGGTGTTACCTCACAAGTGACTTGAAGTCGTGGGCTAAATTGAGTTAAGTCTGCTAAACTTGGGAGTCAGACAAAATAAAGGCGACATTGTGGTATCGTTCTTTAAGTGCTCCAAAAGAAATGGATCCCCAACATATGTTGTTGATATATATACCTAGGTATGATACCGCTACAAATGTGAGATACATTAACTGTCCCGGCAATTAAGTTCTGTTGTATTGACTTGGTCTAAAGAGCATTAAAAAGAGGAAAACAGCATTTCATATTTTGTTGTTAAACTTACTTTGGCTCAGATTCTTAACTCGCTTACCTAACCTAAGAAAAACTTTAGACAAGAATTTGGCTCCTGCAGAATTATGCCTCTACAAACATACGAGTATCCACTCAACCTTACACTTGTACTTAATCAGGCTTGGTGAATATAAAGATTGTCATAAGAAAATTCAGAAATATATTTGTTTCTGTTAACAAAGTAAGTTCCCTCTCTCACACACTGGTAACCCCGACAAACGTCATCAGTTTCCATACGGGTTTGCAGCTGTATAGAGCAGACAACGCTCTTAGAAATGCCTCGTGCCTAGGAACGGCTCACACGCGAGGTTCCTTTTGAGATTCGTTTACCCAACTGCTAACCTCAGGCAAAAACACTAATCGTATTTTATGTGCACAAGAATCTGTTCAATGTACTCTCTGGTTCTGAGTCTGTCTCATCCCTGCTGTTCTTGAAGGAAACACAGGTTAGTGCAGTGGTTGGGACTGAAATTTTTAGGCATAAATATTCCAAATAGATATAAAAAAGATGTACCATTAAGTAAGCCGACGGGAACAGCATTGCTCTGTCCTTTTTTCATAAAAGAGATCGGATGTGGGTTTCAAAACAGTCTGCTAAGAAATCAAATCAACAGTTTTTCTTGAGAAAGAACTTACTCGTAGTTTATAGTGTCTTTTAAGGAGGGAATGAACATTTATGCAGATATTAAGGGATGTCCAGCTGGTATGAGATTGTTTTTGGTGGTATCCCAAAGGTTTGGAGACAAAGGAGCCAATGGGACTGTTTCAGTGAGCAAAGTGCATCGAAAAAAAAAAAGAAATAAAAACATCCCAATGTTGATAAAAAGTTAATCTTTGTAACAAAGAGACGAAAGCTATGGCGTTTCACCACCTCCATACCAGAGACATCGAGGAACATATTTCACAATTTCGTAATGGCCACCTGTAATAATTCCTTGTCTGTCATCAGTTTTAAGGCTAGTTTATTTTCATTACCATCTTTGCACCGATAATTCAGTTGCTTCTTGTCTTTTCAGGTAAAACACAGAAGGCGATATAAGTGCCTGTCGGAGGGAGATCTTATAGTTTTTGTAACAAAGTCATTTTTTATTTCCAGATATAACGAACACAAAAGTACAGTATGCAGTGGAATAATCTGGTAATACCTATAGTATGTTGTTTGATCGCCATCGTAACAAGGTTTGTACAATACGGCTTTCATTCATTTTCCTTAACATTTGGTTATATTTTTTCTGTTTAAATTCCGGCAGTTCTTCTTCCGTCAGTTAAATACAATGTTTGAATTATACCACTGAGTAAGCATTAAAATGGTGGTGAACTTTGATTAAACCCTCGTAAGTCTACATTTAGTGGCCATTAAGTTCAAGGTAGCTATACTGAAAGTGCAGTTATTATGGCAAAATATTTATTAAATATATCTTATTAAAAACACACGTGTGTCTTATCACGCTAGCTGTAGCACCTCGGGTACGCAGCACCTTTCTCTTAGGCTATTTCATCATCATCACATATGATCCAACATTACGTAGGACGAGCTCCTACATGTATTTTCTTCAGTAGGCTTTTAGAGCTAATTATCAAGTGCTTAGCTATACAAAACGGAGTAATAATCAAAGTATAGCACACTGCATGTCCTAAAACAGCTGAGTGATTTAAAGGTACATTTTATTATATTTCTAGCAACGATCATGTAAGTTTACGGGTTCCGGGGGGATGTGAATTGAATATTACTGCCCTGTGTAGTTTAATTCCCATAAAAGTGTTTCGGTATCCAGTATACACAGACCTTGCAATAATTAAAATAAGGCTCTTCAGTAACATCATCATTATTATTATTATTATTACAGAGTAAACAGTCTTGATGACTCCAAAAAGAAGGTAGTAGAAAGACGTGACCTGGATACTCTGGGGTCGTCATTGCTCCGGAAACGCACTATGCTGGATACTGTGGGCAGTGACCTTCTGAAGAAGAGCTCAGAGGACAAGAGGACAGTGGACACCCTGGACTCTAGCTTCCTAAGGAAACGCATGCTAGATTCCCTAGGAAGTAACCTCCTTCGTAAAAGGATGTTGGATTCTCTCGGCAGCAACCTCCTCCGAAAGCGCATGCTTGATACCCTCGGGAGCGCGTTCATTAAGAAGTCTATTCCAAACCACGGTGACGTTGAGATGTTCGACGAACGCGCCCTTGATGAAATCGCCAGTAACTTAATCGGACGCCGAGCCCTTGACGAGATTGCCTCCAGCATGTTTGGACGCCGAGCTTTGGACGAGATAGCAAGCTCGATGTTTGGTCGGGAGGTTAAGGACCTGAAGCCCAGTCAGCGACGCGAGTTGGACGAAATCGCCAGCAGGATGTTTGGACGACGTGCGTTAGACGAGATTGCTTCGAGTATGTTTGGACGAGCGTTGGATGAAATCGCGTCAAGTATGTTTGGACGGGAAGCGGGAAAGAACAGAAAGCAGGAAGATGAAGAAGGATTCAAAGCAACCCGTAATCGTCTGCAACAGACGCCACCAATGGAAGAGGAACGCAGCTAGGCAAAGAATGGAACAATGGCATAGTAATCTGCAATACATTTCCGAAATCTAAAATTAACTTATTTTTGTAACATGCGGGAAAAATTATCTGATTTTAAACTTTCATCATTCCGGCGTATCGTGACATACGCAAGCATGCGTGCAATGAAAATCTAAATAAATTATGAAAATTTGATCTCAAAGGGTGTAAGTACTAGGAATAGAAGTAACGGAGGTGATGCTTTTTGGCAATCATATCAGATAAGTAAAACCTTAAGATAAGTATTAGAATAATAAGAATATATTCAGGATATGAATGAGAACAACTAACATCACTTATACCATAAGTAAGTTAACTTTTAGACACAAAAATATAAGTAAGCTTTCGTCGATGTGATCTCTGTTGCTTTACATGCTATATATGCGATACTTCCTTAATTGTTTTTATGGATGACTTCTTTTAGATAGTAAATTTAGAATAGCTCCCGCTTAAATACCTAATGGCGTCTTTCTTAGTGTAAATTCAATGTACCAATCGAAAATGGTAAGCTTGTTTTTGATTCCTCATCCTACTGGCGGATCATTGGAGAAAGTAATAGAGGTTTGGACGGTATCGGATGGGGAAGCAAATGGACAAAACATTTTTCGCAACATTTCGATTCGATTTCCTTCAAGAAAAAAGGGAGAAGCGTTTACGGTATCAAGAATTACCCCAGCATCCAGACACTCTAGATTATACATGTATTGCCAAGCTTCTTGTCAGCTCATGTTCCACAGTTGTCTCCATAGCTGAATTGCATATGTTATTTTTTTTCCAATTTTTATTCAAAGAATTAAAATAAACGATATCACTCTGTGATTCCGAGGGAGTTGGCGTACCCCAGCGGTTTCGGCATTTTAGACAATGATTTTTAGAACATAATTTAATGTTCTCATGTTCGTCCGAACAGTTACTTAAGTATGTGTATATTGGGAGTATTCCCTTACAAGTAGCGCTTCACATTTCCTTCAAAAACTTGGAACTAATTACAAGATAATAATATATGCATTAATGGCATGTTGTAAATGGAAAAATGTCCTTGGATTTTTGTAGAATATTAGTTAGATGAACTAGGAGGAAAGATAACGACACGGACAATAAACTTTACTACTTCATTGTCTTCTCTCGCCGAAACTCACAAACGACAATTTTCATTTATAAATTCCAGTTTTGTTTAAATTAATTGTATAAAGAAAGGTATATTGGACACACCATAAATTGAGGAAACACACCATTATTAGATACTGTTTCCGGCAACCGGCTCACGTCGCAAAAGTGACACGATGACGTAATACCTATTGGCAGCCATTATGTTGCCATAGATTTCGGCGTTAACAAAACAGCAAATCGGAAATTTTACACAGTCATGTACAGAAAAGTAAATCAACCAGACATAGAACAACGATCATCAGCGGGAGATAGCCCCCGGCATTTCCTAGCTATATCCAAACCTACATGTATTTTGTCTTACAAAGGAACGATTTTGATAGTCAAGCAAAGCTTCTGTAGTTCTTTTTTTTCCGATACTTAAACACTTGTTTAATGGATTTCCTCTGCTTTATAGACATTCGTCATTTACTTAGTTTTACGTCTAATACTGGTCAAACGTATGTACTTGGTAAGGCTTCCAAAGTACACCCAGATCAAATCAATATGCAGGCGTTAGAATCCTTTTTTTTTTCACGATAATTGAACAGCGCACCTTTGTAGAAGGCAAGACCAAGAACGCAACATTTGCAAATTAGGTCTAACCTTAGATAATTTATCTGGTAAGGGATGGGATATTGTTCTTTGTCATTTTAAGTTATTAATACTACTGTATTCATTAACGCTTGTCGCGTATTGTTTGATTATTAATAAAGGCGATTGCTTATTGCGTTTGACAAATGGTTTGATAGGATGAGATGAATTCATTGCCAGTAGCTTAACTGATACTCAAGAGACATATAAGAACACAGAGTTTATCTCAATTGGGAGATATTTGGGAAAAAATCTAAAAATGATATCAAGATTTATATTTACACTTAAAGAACATCATAAAACTAATATTATTTCAATTACATATTGCTTGCTGTATTTCGAATATTACGAATTATTAAATTGCGATTGAAACCACTGTGACAATTCGAAAAAAAAGTTGGTCTAACTTTGACGTAAGTCATGAACCAACAGTGTCTCCTAATTATTCAAGTAAACATTTTGAGAGGAATGCACAATGGGGTATGTTTGGTTAATTTTACCACCCAAAAATTTGGGTTTACAATAAAGAAAATGACGTTGTTCCTGGTGATATATTTGTTTTATCTTCTTGATTAGATTACAACTCTTCTAGCTTGTCAAAGAATGTCAGAATAGCGGCAATAAGATATATGTGTCAGGTCAAGCTAATGATGTGGCAATATAACAAAGTATTATTATAAGTTTTGAATCTAAAAACCATTTATAATTTGCTAGACGCAATACGCCTCACTATCAAACCTAACTGTTCCTTGCATTGTATTTCTTCTAGTTGCGGACAAGACAATTTTTGAATAAAGCAGCACAGTGAACTTTAAAGATAAAATATCCGACTTGTTGTTGAGAATGTTCAGTGGCAGATTTGGGGGAGGGGGGGTCAGAGGAGTCCTGACGCCCCCCCCCCCCCTTCGATTTTTGAAAAAAAATCACACCAATGTTCCCCTCTTGAAATAAGAATTTGACTAGCAAAATCATAATTCTAAATACCAAGGGGCGCCGTTCGCCCTCTAAACACCATTTTTTTCGGGGCCCTTCGGTGACCCCTGAATGTCGACTGTACCTTGCTGAAGTGAAGTCGTTCTTATTTCTGCATCTCAATGTTTTAAACCAAATTTAAATCAATTTTTAAAAAGGCTTAAAAGATGAAAATATTCAAATGTATCATTATGCCTTATAACTTAACGATGAACATATTCAAGTTGATCATAATGTTTAATAAAACACATTATACTTCTGTCCCAAAAGAAAACCTACCCTCTACCAGGGCGACATTGATTTTTCACAAGATATTTACAGATATGCCTTTAGGTAAATAGACATTCATTTCATTCTCTGGCTTTTTCAAATTTTCCCCCATAAAATCTGCCACCCTGGTAGAGGGTAAAGAAACCCCATGTTTCATCCAAGTCGTTCCAACCCCGTGAACAATTGTCGATGTAGACAGCAAACACGTGCTAACATGACGGTGTGAATTATTTCTTTATTAATGAGGAATATCTGTTTGATCGACATTCCGACAAGAAATTAATACATTCTCTGGAGATATTCATGTGAATGGTGCCAATCGGTGGATAATTATCAACTCGTTAATCCGTTGTTTATTTTGGGTTGCACAACACCATAGGCCCCATTCCCACACACTCCATCAGTCTGCTAGATCGATCCAACTTCGCGGGGACTCTTGCTGAATGCAATCAGTTTAACAGACTAGTTTCCTACTGGCGTAAAGTCAAATACATTAACGCTGGTGATTATAAGAGTACGTGGGTAACAAGAGGAGTCGTGTCATTTATTTAAACTGACTGCGCTCAGCGAGAGTCCCAGCAAAGAAGTGTCTATCTATTTAGAAAGGTGTCTTCAAATGGGCTCATGGACACATACATGTGATCGTCTCAACGCGGCACATGGCTGGCAACGCGATGTATGCTAGTGTCTTTATAAATATATTCACTAAAGCATGGTACGATTTATTTAAAGCATAAAAAAGTCAATATGACAATACTTTTCCTCTGTAAGATTTCCATCTGTCATGACAAATGGATCATAATTAAGATCAAAATCAAGCTCTGCTCATGACCAAGAACTGTTTTATGCAAAACTGGGTTTATTCATGTCACGCTTGAGTAAATATTAAACCACTGTAATACATAAAATATGGAGCTCTGTTCGTAGATCCATTATTTGGCTCTAAGGGGTAGGCGCAGTAGGATAAAGACATTTTATTTGAATTACAACAGTAGACGATAGCAATTCAACTATGAGTATAATATATAAGCACAGGGAAGTAGAAATAGCGAAGTGTTGTCTGGCTATGCTGTTTTGGGGTAAGGGGTAGTAGGTAGGTGGTAGTGGAGCACCGTAAGTAGCGGGAAATGTCTCTTGTGCACTCTCGTAGATCAGACATTGGTAGTGTAAGTAGGACCTAAACATCACTATAGGCCAGTTCCTCGTCTGGTTCAGGCGTTATAAACTCTTTCACCACGGCAACCGGGATACGGAACGCCACCCGTCTCTTTTCTTTCTTGGATGATTCAGCAGCGTTTTTCTCATGGGATATGTCATGGGACCGGACCGTCTTGTCCCAGTTGAGTTTGTTCCGTTGGTCCAGAACCTCAATGGGCTCATAGTCTGTCCCATGGCGCGCCATACCAGTGCCCGCATGAAGGCGCCCGGACCTGTGAGAAACCAGAATTCCATGGCGATGTCGACCTCCCCCACAACCGTCTGCTTTATTCTCCGCAGGAGGTCCATCGACAGTTGAGAGCTGGCTATTAAAAACATCGTTGGGATTCACAGGCTTAATGCGCGAGTGAATCGGTGAAATGTAGAAACTGCACTGTCTTTCGCGCATGCGCTGTTTCCGCGTTGACCACGTGGCTGGATCGCTCTCCTCCGACTGGTCAGAACGCTTCCCCCATATTTTCTCCTTTTCTTTCTCGCGCAGAGTATGGACGTCGTATTTGCCGGAAAAACTCATCTTTTTGAGTCTGTTAATGGCAAACATCATATTATCGTGCTCCTGTTGAATAAGACTCTGTCTCATTTTTCCGACGGAGTCGAGGTACTCCTTTTGGCGTTCGTGGACTCGGTTGTAAGCATCTAACCAGTCCGGTTGCCGAGTACGAATGGTCTCGTAACGGTCATGTGCGGGTACGGGGGTCTTAGGCCGTTTTGTTGCCATATAGTTTCTATTGAGTTTGGCAGTGTTTCAAATTAAGTCTAGTTGGTTGACATTTCTATTGTGACAAAGCTACGAAAACGAAAAGAAACGCTTCCTGAAAGAAAAAACGTAGACATGATTTCAGATATTTTTTGTCAATTGTCTTGAGAATTTTCATTTTGTGCATACATGTACATGTGCACAACATTTAACTTTTCCCTTTGGAACATCGTTTGTCTTTTTAATGGCCATAGCCTTATGTAAGAAATAAACGATGGTTTTATCATTTTTTTTAAGTTTCTTAAAATTTGATATACAGAGAAGATCAATATATTTCTTCCATATTAAGAACAAAGGGGTTCAAACTTTAAAGACACTTACTGTTTCAAACTGATGACATAATCCTTACATCAGATTATTTTGCACTCAGATGTCTTCCTGGCAATTGTCCACAACTTAAATTTTACCTGCTCAAGTCAATGAAAATCAAATCACTTCGTGGTAAAGATCTTATCTGCGTCGTCTTGGGATTCCCATCAGCGTGAAAAGCTCAACTCTATCAGTCAAACAAATCTCAGCAGCCAAAATTTGAAAATTTTCCACAGAATGTTTTTAACGCTGGTTACTTTTATATCGTGGTGCTATGCTATTTAAACGGTCTGATATTTTCAGTTTACTCCAGAATCTGCTATACAAGGGAATTAATCTCCATATTATGCAATGTAATCGCGTTGTTAAGTACACGTCGTCATGGAGACCAGATAAAGAATAAAAGACTTTGCCTGTTGGGCTGCTTGCTTTGCTTGCTGTACTGAGAGACACCCTGCGTGTAACACGGTAGATCTGCCAAGACTTAAATTTTCCTCCCCGTCTTCAAATCAGAAATAAAAGAAGACTACAGTTATAGCGAATGGCAATTAACTTCAAGTATAAATGATCACGATCTTTGTACCCGGGGTTTGAAGGATACTCATGGCCTATTCAAATAACTGTAGAGAGCTGATAACGAAGAAAAGATCGGTTCAGTTAAGGAGAATGCTGTGTTGATCACACATAAAAAAACACCCTGAGTCTAGAGCTCTAGGGTGATTGGCCTGTATAAAAAAATGAAAAAGAATGAAAAATTGTGTTCAGATTGTTTAATAAACCTATTTACATTTATTTGTCCATATGTACAAGTTTTTTAAAGGCGAGAGAGATAGAAGGGGGGAAGTTAGAGAGGGGGGGGGAGGGACTCTTCGAATTAACTTCGAATTCCACTGTTGTTCAGATAAAGAAAACGATATCTTTCGAAAACAACATTTCTTTAAATAAAGAGAGAAGTTAACATAATTAAGCTACATAAATAGGCTTACAAGCATCCCAAAAGTTGACAAGTTAAAATAAGTAAACACAATTATGCTACCTGTATACATGCATCTTAACAGTTGCAAGTTAAATATTCACAGTTTAAAACGTGTGCAAATATATATCCTCTTCACCTGAACTAGTCTCACCCTCACTGTTGGGTTTGTACACGCAACTTTCAAATAAGGCGACTTGTGACGTCATTTAAAACTAAACCAGTCCCAGGTCAATTACGGTTTATGACGCTGTGGGTGATGTTCCAGGTGTAGTTATTGCCATATATAAGCCAGTTTTCCTTTATGTCGCTTACGGTTTATTAAGTACCACCTGTACACACTACATTCCTTTTACAATCTCATGGTTCTATTACCATTGTCTACACAAAGCGGCCAAAGAATGAGAAAATACATATTATCTCCCCAACTATTTAATCAATATAAAATAATAAAGCAGATCTATACAACAAACTGTAATTTACATCATCAGCGTCTAATGGTTGAAGTTCTAAATGTGTGAGATATTTTCCGTCAAACTGGCAGCACCAATGTCATTTTCATAAATGCTATCAACAACGTAACAGTAAGAACCGTCTCTCTGTCCCAGGGGGATGCCGTGGTCTTTTGAACCGATGTACGAGTAATCATACGTTTTATTTTCTAAATCACCACAGGAAACATGGGGCTCATGCTCGATTTGATTATGATATCTTTGACCTGGAACTTCTCCTTGTTCCTGACCTTTACCTTCACCTTGACCTCTAAGTAAAGACTGGTAATTATGAGCGGTATGATCAGAGGGAAGAATAGACTCATACTGGTTGGAATAACTATGTACATGTATTTGTCCTTGGCCTCGGTCCTGATCACAAATTCTAATTTTACCTTCATTCTGACTTTTTAGTAAAGACTGGTAATCAACTTCACCTTCACTGCGACCTTCACCTTCAGTTTGACCTTCACCGCGTGCTCTGAGCAAAGCCTGGTAGTCATTATTACACACTTGGTTGTGAGAGGCGGTTACTTCATGTAGCTCAAGATCATTTTGAAACTGTCCTTTCTGATCTTCATAGTTTCCGTGACCTTGACCTCCACATCCAGATTCGTCACGACCTTTATTTTTACCATGGACTATGAGTTCTGCCTTTCGACACCCGCAACATTTGAAAATGCAGAAAATGCCAACAAAAAGAAGCACCAAAAAACAAAACCCAGCTATTATGGGGACCACAATTAATAAATGTGGATCTAGAGAAATTATGCCGGGTTCATTTGTTGCTGATGCTGTGGTGGGGTTAGTATTACTTGATGTGACGTCAGCTATTCTGATTGATCTAATATTGGAAACCGTGGTGTGGGAAATGTTGATATCAGTCGTTCGGTCCATCATGAGACTGGCTGTTTCATGAGAAGTGCAGTTATCTGGCATTATGCTACATTTGGATAAGGGGTTTGCCCTACACTCTAACGCAATCCGAAAACCCAGAGAGAAAGACGTTGCTAGCTTGACGCTACCATTTACGTATAACCACTGCAGAACGCACGGGCACTGTCTCGCGGCAACGATAGGATTCATATCGAGAAAAACATATCGCAGATTGGGCAAAATTTTAAAAGTACAGTAGTCAATTTCAGCAATTTGATTTTCTCGAAGATCCAGACCCCGCAAACTTGTCCCGATGTGAACAAATGCTGTAGGTGAGACGGTCGCAATCTCATTGCCATTCAGCGTCACAACCGCCAGTGCCCTCCAAGCACCCTGGAAATCCCGTGCTTGTAAGGAGCGGATTTGATTAAAACTAACATGCAATTCAATCAGAGAAGACAACTCGGGAAGTAGTGATTCTCCGGGTATATTTGTCAGTTCATTATAGTCTAGATAGAGGTATTCTAGAGTCTCTAAGTTAGAGAATGCATTCTTTTCAATCGTCCGTATTCGGTTATGTCGAAGTTGTAGACGTGACACGTTTAGTAGTCGCATGTTTTGGAATGCGTTTGCGGGGAGGATGGTTAGGCTGTTATTATCCAGAGATAGCCTGCTAACTGTACCTTGTGTTTCCGAACTAAAAATAACAGGTATGGTAGTTAAGCCTAGGTTTATGCAGTCTACATCGGTCACAGGTGGGTAGTTGTTGACATCGCAACTACACACGCTTGTCACTGATGAACAAACATTCCCACAGGTTTCCTGAATCAGTATGAGAAACAACAGGAACGATTTTATCTTCATCCTTCAGGCTTGTATCTTGGATGCAAGTGTTTTTGTTTTTTTCACGATAGCTGAAAAGGAAATGAAGTAATTCTTATTATGAAAGACAATGGGCAGTTTATAAAGTTCTCTGGCTGTTGAAATGATCTAACCTGTCCAGGTTAAATAAGATTTAGCTGCACTACCAACGCCGTAAAAGAGAAATACATTTATAGCAATCAATGCGACCCGCAACCTGAACCTTAAAGGCCTTTTAGACTCAGAGACTGTTATGTATTAAGTTTAAATCTCATTAGTTACATTAATTAATGAGATTTAAACCAAAATTAAAGATAACACCTCTGTAAAGGTCATATAAAGTTGCGTTTAATGAATAGTTTGATTGGAATTTGTATTTAATACTATGCACTTTACATTTTTCTACATAGTATAAATATCAAGTATAATGTGAAACAAAACAACAAATGTCTGTGTTGTCACATGCATAGTCACCAGTAGGCCAACGTAGTTCAACATCTTTAGTAGACAAACCGATTAACTATTAACGCTCTTCACGTCGTTGGATGCCAATTTCACTTACACACTGTAGCCTACAATCCTCTCTTGGATATACAAAGACTTACGTTTAACTTATTCTTGCAGAGTTGGTATTCTTATAGACAAACTGCAATGTTCTTCCTCTCTCTCCTGTCGTTTAGCTTGGAGTCTGTGTACGCAATACATTTTAACAAAATCCACTTCACTGTCACGTGCCCCTATTCCGAAACAAAGACGTGAGACCTCACCGCATCCGGGAACTATTTTTAGCGCAAACAAGGAAATCTGAGTACAACTTTACAAAATAAAGGCTACAAGAAGTATGTGCTTATACAGTGTATGTAAACAGCAAAGTGAAGTAGTTTAACGTGACAGTCAGAAATAAATACTCACGATTTTATTTTTTTTTTCAGTTGAGTCATGACTCGCAAGCATCTAAAAAGACGCAGTGGGAACTAGACCACCTCATTCTCGCGGGAAGCAGGTGCATGGGTTTGTGTCAATTTAGATAAAATAATGCTTATCAATGACGTGGTTCAATAAGTGGAAAGGTGTGTGTGTGTGTGTGTGTGTGTGTGTGCGTGTGTGTGTCTTGGGTTGGGAGGAGGGGTTTAGACCCTTTTAACAGGGAGAGCAAGCGTAGGACCGCTATATAAAATAAATAAAGGAAAGAATTTAATCAACACTGATGGATTTTACTAAAGAGGAGGCAATACGAGGAAAAAACGAGTGGAAGGGGGATTAAGGAAGGATGTTTATGTTGTCCTGCTGCGCAGACAACCTTGTAGTTTTCAATTTCCAGTATTTTTTTATGGTAAATAAGATAATTAATCAATGGATATATGCTCTCGTTATATACAAATTAAAAACCTAATGCACTCATTATGGAATAATTGGACGGGCTAATGCCTGTTGTTGGATCAAATAAAATTTACGTACAATGTCACGTTTACATTCGTCATTACAAAAAGTGAACATTTTGGTTTAACTGGTCATTTTTTTAATCATTAAACATGGTGACAAAATTAGCATGCCCATATGCACTCTGAATAAATACGCTTAAATAAAACGTGTTTAAAATAAATATTCTACTATTGCAAATAATACATTAATACTGGGTATTTATAACAGTTTCTTTATTATCAGAATCAAAATATTAATGATAAAACAGCATATTTAAACGTATAATTTTCACGAGCTGCCCAAATTCAGCGGAGTAGCGGAGAGAAATTCGGGAGGCGGTCGCCGTTCGGATACACGCATTGCTTCTGGCTGGGGAAAGCTCCCATAACTAGAGCGTCCTAGCGCTCCACGGTACCTGGTCACTGGCGCACGCTGGGGGAAGTACTTCTCAGGACCGGGGAGCTTTTCGTGGCCCTTACCTGGAATACATTAGATATAAGCTTATTAAAAATAACTACCATTAATAATCGGTTATTTACACTGGTACTGCCATAGAAGGCTTTATAATTTAGTGATACACGATATGACCCTATTTATATAACGAATGGTACTATTTATATTTATAACGTACGCTGCCACCGGACATATGCTGCAATAATCTATATTATTATACTGCGTTCTATAATATCAGTGAGTTGTGTTTAAGTTTTTTTAGATATATTTCTTTTTACTTTTGATTGATTGTTAAATAAAATACGGAAAATGTGGTGATTATACGGGTACGTTAGAAACAAGATGGAAGGAGGCGTGTTAATCTGTTAATCTGATAACATTCAGCAAGACTCCCTGTAGAGTAAGTACGCACTAGCTAGGACGATAGGTTCATTGTGAACTCACCCATCATGGCGTTAATCATACATGTACCATAACCCTCAGGTCTGTTTACTGCTGTACTGTCGTCTTTAAAACACTGGTGTACAGCCCCCAGGTACGTGACGTCATTCTCAGCTGAAAGAACGACAGAAAATGGTGCAAAGGCATTCACAATGTAAGTTTTCTACATCTCAAGGGGCATGTTGACTTGGCTTCTGTATGTTTCAAACTTGATTTGTTAACTTTGATACACTGCCCTTGACTGCAAAAGGGCATAAAATATTGTAAAGTACAGTACATAGGTATGCATTGGTAGAAAAATCGTTGAAGCCGAATATGATATTTTTGTAACGACCCAGAAAAATAGACATGCATATGTTATGCTGAATACTTAAAAGTTTTGTTGAAATATTGATAAACGCAGTACAAAGACATTCACACTGTAAGTTTTACATATGTCACGCTGACTTGGCCCCTGTACATGTATGTTTCAGATAAGACTTATGTTGTCATCTTAAAAACACCGTCCTTGTCCGCAAAGAATCACGTCACATAAAATATTATGAAATACAGTACATGAGTGTTCAATCCGCTGCACTGGTTAAAATATCGTTGAAGTCATACATGTAATTTTTTGTAAGTACGATCCAGAAAAATATAAATGTATATAATAAGATAAAGACTTTTAAAAATTGTTGAAATTGATTCTAAAAGTTTAAAAATACGGAGGTTATTGAAAAGGATGATTTAAGGATTAATTAAGTCTGCAAGATCAAACGGAAAACTCCCCTCTTTCATATTCTTGTGCATATTTCTTACCATAAAAATAGCAGTCCCCATTTTTGTTACAAGGGACATTTTTAATGCACTTCCCTGTCCAGGCTTGGCACAGCGTGCGGCCGTCAGGGTCGTGACAGTCCAGTGACGTGGTACAGGGGACCTGAATTAATAACAGTAAATTTCCAATCTGTGCCTTAACATTTTCAGCTCACTGGTTCCTACGACTAAGACTATTATGGTTCAGAAATCTACGCTGCCAACCCTCTACAAGGAATCAGCTGAGTGAAGACGTCAACTACGTGAGCACATTCTCGATGGACAGTGCAGAAAAGTGAACAAAACTAGTCTGAGAATTAACTGAATATCTGTAAAAATTATTCCATGACCCTGATAGAGTACAGTGTATACACAGCATACAATGAACACGATGAAAACTATGCTTAGTGAAATACAATGTCAAATATTTGCAATCGTTAAATAAAGTGAGTACAGTGGAATAAGCGATTATTTACAGCAGTATTACACTTTTCGGGAAGTATTAAAGATACATGCACTAAACGGACCCAAAACTACAGCTGGGGACCTGATAATTAACATAAAGCAGCAGAGGAGTTTCAATACAGAACTACCAATAAAAGTTACGTGCTATAATAAGGAGTTAAACTAATACAATCTTAGAATGTGCTTAATTAATAAGCCAAATTATAAAACTTACCGCAATTGCTGAAAAGATACAGGTAACAAAAACGAAAATTAACAAAGCAGTATTTGCCATTTTAGCGGAGGGACCGATCTACCCAGTAAGCGCTGTTGAAAACTGTAGCTCAGCGTTAAATGCGAACTTCGTTTATAGGCCTTCTGCTCACATTTATAGACAATGTTCTAATACAATGACATAAACTCGATTTGGAAGTTATTTCCCCTCATTTGCATTGACAAGTCTGGAAACATTAAAGTAATAAAAAATAATAATAATGTCTATTATGTACATGCTGGTGTTCAACGAAGTCTATAATTTCTATCAGGGCATTTCCTGGCTATCCGGAGCTTAAGGACAAGGACGGATCCAGGATGATTGCTTATGTTACAGGACTGGAGGGGGGCATGGATAAAAATGATTGCCGCAGCTTGTTTTTTTTTCCCGGCAAATAAACCAGAAAACAAGGGCAAATTAATGTTTTAGCATGTTAAAACATGTTGGGTACAGGGATGAAAAAAACTAACTTGATTTTTTCTTGTTTCACTGAGGAGGAAGATACAGAAAGTGGTTCCTCAGAGATTAATTGAGGGACACGTGTCAGGTGCAACATTCTTCTCCGCCATGACAATGCTGGAAGGCGACATCAGTAGATAGGCTATATATATTATAAGAGCCGTAGTAACATAAAACGGCACCGACATATGTTCAGGCAGCCGTAGAAGAGAGATGATCGAGTTTCTATGGACCTCCTTCTATAAAACTCAAGGTGATCAAGTGCATTACCCAAATCCTGCTTGTTGGATATTTTACTCATATAGCCTATTAATTACATTATATTGTATTAGGCCTATAGCCTATAGGGCCTACGTCCCTATGTGGTTTCCAAACGCGTGTTGGGGTCTTCATGCCTAACTGTAGGTTAATTATTAATGTTGCTTTTCATTTCATGTGACCCCCCCCCCCCCAAAATCAGCTAGAAAGGTGGATTAATATAGATAGGGCCTATAACGCTGTATAGGCCTATAAACACAGATTGCACCTTTTATAAACTCATAACCCCCCTCCTTAAATATTCAAATCATATTTGATGTACAAGCTGTTGTTAAAGTTTGATTATGTGAGAAAATGGGCTCACCGACCCAAAGTATTTGTGTTCAATAAAGTCGTCTTTAAGCTGAAAGGACCAAGCAGAAAAAGTGATTAGAACTATGGCCAAGAGAACACTTGTTGGTGTAGGTTCGAAAGCGAGGCTTGTATTTGGATTTTTCACTAGAATGACTGCTTGGAGAGTATTTTGATTAATTTTCGTATTGTAACATTTTAAACGATATGGTGTAAATGGTGTTATGCATGTTTATACGATAATTAATAATGTACTTGAAAATATTGTTTAGAAATAAAATGAATAGACTTTTAGTATTTTAATTATAAGAAATGATATAAGATAGGTATACCGGAAGTTCTGTCAAAGCGAGGTTAATCCGCCATACTACTTCATGTGGTGACACCGGCTTTTTGTTTTGAATCAAACATTCAGCGATTACGACGTTTCTGGAGAATCAAAAATAATGAGAATGCAGATCACGTCAGCAGGTAATATTCCCTATCTTTTATATATAGTGGTTTTACGCATATTTTACTATTTAAGAAAATACTTGGTTTTAAATACAGCGGTAGAATTGTGCGTCTGTTCATTGTGTGCTGAGTCACTGTCAGGTTCTAGATTTATTTCTAATAATGTGAGTGAAATGCTTGAATTTTAGTATTTATACAGTGATGAAACCCATGACAATACGTTCAACATTTTTCACTTTAATCCATTTGTTTTTATTTTGAACAGAAATATATATGGTGTATTTTTTTTCTTGGCAACAACATCATTGAAGATGGTTTTGAAATTATAATATTGCTGAGATTTAGAGCTCAAACACAACATATGTGGATGTATAGTACTTCTGTTTAAAATATTTTAAATAATACTCTACTGAATGTTAATTCTAGCTGGCATACTTGCCCTGCTGGAGGAACCAGAGCCTGAAGTTAAGGTAGGTGGATACAACATGCAGCGATCTCATGTGTGTGTATGGTCATGTGTGTGTGTGTGTATGCTCATCATCATGTGTGTGTGTGTATGCTCATGTGTGTGTGTGTGTGTATGCTCGTGTGTGTATGTGTGTGTGTGTGTGTATGCTCATGTGTGTGTGTTATAGTGACTGGCCAGTAAAGACCAGGCTTGATAGCTCAGTGGTAGAGCACTCGTATGGTTAGCAAGCATCCCAGAATTGGTCCTCAGTCAAGTCAGGCATATTCCCCCCAAAAAGGCATTACAATGGTGGCAGCGGTGTACAGAGTGGTGGACTCCATCCTTTGGCTTTTGAGAGAGTGGGGGGGGGGGGGGGGGGGGGGGGGGGGGGGGGGGCTGGAGTTACTGGCCAGGGTAGACCTCTGCTCCAAAGTTTAGTGGTAGAGCACTTCCATGATAAGCAAGTCTGTGAGGTTCAATTCTGGTCTGGTCAGGTATTTTCTTAAAAAAAATTACTGGTTGGCTTTATAAAAGTGTGCAAGTTGAGGAGATGAGAGCAAAGATAAAAATTCAAGAGCTCCCATATCACATTTTGTGCTACTGAGCATGTGTGTTACAGTGTAAGTGAATGTATGATTATGTCTTATTTTATACATTTATTTGATTGTAATCACTGATGACACACACAAGCACACTCATTTATGATTGAATGAATAAAGTGAAAATTAAAGTTAAATAAAAGAATAATAATATAATGTGTAAATGAAGATAGATAAATTAATACCTTGCTAATTAATGAACCATACACCATTTGTGACTGCTCATTACCTTTTCTGTATATTTTAATATTAATTTTATGTTAAAGCACTGTAAACAAAGACTGAAATGGTTATTTTAGATACAATTATCTCTTAATCAAGTATTTACTCTCGTATGATATTTCAGATTGATATGGCTTTATGCATGTAACCTGGGATTATTTACTTTGCAGGTTTTCTCATTGAATAAACTGAACACAGTTGTAGATGAATTCTGGGCAGAAATCTCTGAGGCAGTTGACAAGATGTAAGTGAATATGCTTGTTTGTTATTGTGCTTTGTCTGCTGGACCATCTTAAGTTGGTCATGAAACACTAATATCTCTGGCCCCATTCAGAATAGGGGACTAACTAATCCGAGGGTCAAATATGGCCAACCCACTTGAATACTTCCCCACAGGATATCTTTTCAGTGTCTGTCAGTGGATTAGACGGCAAGCTTGGTAGTGGGTCACCATATTTGACCCTTGGACTAGTTAGTCCCCTATTCTGAATGGGGCCTTAGGCAGACTTGTCTAACTTTTTGCCTGCCAGCCAAATTAAGTTGAAACTCTTGAAATCGCATGGTACATCCCCTCATAAGATTTACAAAAAAATACTAGTACCAGTAAGTTAAATAACTATAAATGTTTCTTATTCTGTATGTGAAACTGAAAACAGCAAGTATTTCCTCTGTCACGTTATGTGCTCAAAGTTACAGTTACTGTTTCAAGGGTGTAAGTAACTCCAAACAAAGTGTTTGTTTGAGGAAACAGCTTTTTGTAAAGTAAAAAATGCTAATTAAATAAAGTGTAAGTTTTCAGCTCCCAAACTCTGGAATAAATATATAAATATTGGCTTTAAGGGGCAATTTTTTCACTTGGATGATTGAATAGCTAAAATGAAATGAAGTTTACATATATGTATGTGTTGATACATGTGTTGTTATCTTACAGTGAGATGCTGTATGAAGATACCACCTTCAAGCACAGAGAACTGGCAGCTCTGGTGGCTTCCAAGGTAACGTACACTATACATAGGAACAATTATCTTGGTTAAATTATGTTTTTTACTTTTTTGTTTTGTTTTCCTGCCTACGTGTTCTGTAGATGTTAAAAAAGTTAAATCAGTTGCTATATGCTTTTGTTACAAACTGCAAAATTACTCACATGAGATATTTCCATGGACAGTCAGGTATTTTCATCGTGTCCCATAGCCGAGAGTATTTGGTGCTGCCGAGGTTTTTCCAGTATTAGCACTCTTTATGAAGATTTTCTCAAAACAGGGGAGATAGTTGTCTCTTATTTTTCTCACCAATTATCTCTTCTATTTCAGACAAAGCTCTGCAACCTTTACTTTATCTTTTACAGAAAGTGTAAAGAATATATTTTTATTTAGGGGTACTATCACCTTGGCGCCTTTGAAGAGTCAGTCATGTACATGCTCCTCAAATGTAAAATATTTCATAATTATGTTTCTATTTTAGGTGTACTACCATCTTGGGGCCTTTGAGGAGTCCGTCACCTATGCCCTGGGCGCTGGCTCTCTCTTTGATGTCAACGACACTTCGGAGTATGTTGAGACTATTATTGGTAGGTAAAGCTTATTGATTAAAAAAAAAAAAATAAATACTAAGGTAAATAGATAATTAAATGGATAGATAAATGAATAGATATTTAATATATGCATCATACTGGTTATGGATTTGTGTGTGAAAAGAAACTGGCAAGACTTGGGCATATAAGTATTTAACATCAGGATAACAGAGACAATGAAAATGACAAGGTGCCCGCAGATGCTTGACATTCTCAGCAATAAAATTCAATAAGGTAGACATTTTAGAAAATGCAGTCCAATTTCCCTTCTATTTCTTCAGCAAAATGCATTGATAGTTACACTAGAATGAGAGTCCACAATGCAGAGAGCGATGATGTTGACCAGAAACCCATGGATTCCCGTCTGGAGGCAGTGGTGAACCGAATGTTCCAAAGATGTTTTGATGACAAGCAGTTCAAACAGGTTAATGTCTCATATCTTCAGATTAATTTATTGTCATCTAGAAATTCTTTTCAGTGTAGTAAATTGATTAGATTATGAGTTTTAAAATGTGTAATTTGTCTGTTAATAAATGAAAAACAGTTGAATATAATGGTTAAATTTCTTTCTCTGGTACTGTGGATTATTGATGATAGTGATAAAAACTTGCAGATTTTAAATACACAAATTATTGTTGTTCATGATGTGGAACACTCAGAAATTAATGTGCTATACTTTGCCAATTTCAGGCTGTAGGCATTGCCTTAGAGACCAGGAGAATTGACATCTTTGAGAAGGCCATTCTGCAACCTGTAAGTACCTGTCTATAGAAATGTGGAGGGGTTTTCAACAAAGAAAATCATAGTCTCATCACACCAGTGGGGCAAACATTTTGTGCAATACTTGCATAACTATTTGATGCCATTTTGGTTACTGATGTTTTCTTTTCACTTTTGAAATTTACCTAAAAGTAATGTGTGAAGCAGAGAAAATGGTTGGGAAGGAATTAAAAAATGTGCAAATATGACACAAAATGTGAGCATCACTCAGACAGTCACATTCCTTAATGGAATGACCTGCCAAAATCTTTTAGTCTACTGGCCCTGTGAGAAATCAGGGACTAAGAAAGCTGAATCAGTGGCTGTTATCTGATCAGAGTTATTTTACTGACCTTCACATTTAAGTTTGTGGCTGGTGTTATGGCTGCAGTCAATTGCTTTGCAAAAGTAATTTAAACTAAGAGTTGACCTGAAGATTTTTGAGCTAAATTTTTGTCTACTTTGATCCAGGATAATTTAGTATAATTCAGGTTTACTGCCTTGGTCTACTGCTCTCTTTATTATAAAACTTGTTAACTTTTTAACATGTTTCAGTGATTGATCACTGAATGAATTATTTTATGTAATTCCAGGATAGTGTGTCAGACATGATGACGTATGCCTACAAGGTGACGATGTCCTTGATTCAGAACCGTCAGTTCCGTAACACCATTCTCCGCGTGCTGGTCAAGATGTACATGGGACTCGCCACACCTGACTATATTAATGTCTGCCAGGTAATTATTTGGCTCTGTTATCACATGGTTTATTATGGACCTGTGTGTATGTGTGTGTGTGTGTGTGTGTGTGTGTGTGTGTCTTTGTTTGTTTGTTTGTTTGTTGTAATGTAAGCCAGATAATTTATATATATGAAAGCTTGCCTTAGCTTCACTTTATATTACGTCTACCATGAAGAACTTTTACCACTGTACTGTATATTTCAGTGTTACATCTTCCTGGATGAACCTCAAGCTGTGGCAGAGATCCTGGAAAAACTGGTCAAGGACAGTGAGGTAGGTGAATGGTTTAGTTTTCCAACTCCTTTTTATTTCCTTCACATATTTTTTCATTTGTTTCAATGACTTCACATGGTAGTTTCTGCAATATTGGCCTCAAACTGTTTTACTTATGAAAATGTTTTATGACTTCTTTTGTTCCTTCAAATATTTTTGATGCGTTTGAAGGACTAAGCAGGTAATTTTTTGCAATATTGGCCTCAGAGCATTTTACATATAATTGACCCACAGTAAATATACTAGACATTCCAAAATAAGTCACTTTAGTCAGTGAGAGTTTCCCTCCCTCCCTTTCCAGGAGAGTACCCTGATGGCGTACCAGATCGCCTTTGATCTATACGAGAGTGCCACTCAGCAGTTCTTACAGCGAGTGCAGTCAGCACTGAGGTCCACAGCGCCCATCCCTATCCCAACAACGCCAGTCGGGAAGGCAACCAAACCAGAGGACTCCAAAGAGAGGTCAGTTGTTTTTAAAATGACAAGATGAAACTTATTAAGACTCTAAATTAAAGTAAGAATGACCAAAAATTTTCAGCTAATATGTGACACATGAGGCATCCATTTTACCAAGAACCCTTAAAATAGAAATAATTATATTAGTTTAGATTATATATTTAAAATTAATATAGTTAAATGAAGTTTGTGGTAATAAAATTGTGCATTTTAGAGCTGAAACTGTAAAACAAATGTTGTCTTCATGTCATAAAGGTAATTATCATGTTGTTTACAGTACTATGGAGACAGAAGACAGCACAGTTGATGCAGACAGTGGGAAACCTGCTGAGAGTGCCACACCCAAACTGGAGGATTTGGTGAGTGTTCCAGAGAAATATTTGAATGTCAGTTATAAGTTTCTTTTCAGAGCAGTTGAGTTAAATACTTTATGGAAAGAAGTGGCCTTTAAGCAATTGTGTTGTAGATTTCTTTTCTTTTCTTCTAATTTTGTTTTTTATATTACCCCTTTATTAGTATGATATATTATTCACAGTTGTGAAAAAAATTGTTCGCAATTGCAAATTGATCTTAAAAAGAAACAATATTAGGATATACTTTGCAATAGTTTGTAAAAGATCAAGTCAGAGCACAAGTAGAGGTGGCAAGCTGGTGAATGTATAATGTTGTTTAAAAAAAAAAAAAAATAATGATGTAATATTGTTGTTATTCCAGAGTGAATCTGACCGTAAGCTCCAGGAGCAGTTCACCAAGCTCCATACTATCCTGGGAGGTGACTTCAGTATTGCTCTCAACCTGCAGTTTCTTATCAGGAACAACAAGACAGACATGTTGATACTGAAGAATACCAAGGTAACCTTCACTGTTTGATGGATCTTTTGGATCTAATATGATTAGATTGTGTGTAGGTTGTGCATGAAAACAATATAGCGGGAACAATAATTGATTTTTTTTAATGTGGTATTGTCACCTTACCTTTGACCTTCACCTTGACCTTGACCTTGACCTATATCTATTTCCAGGAGGCAGTACGCAACTCTATCTGCCACACAGCCACTGTGATGGCCAACGCCTTCATGCATGCCGGCACTACATGTGACCAGTTCCTCAGGTAATAGATAATAATGATGATAATAATAAGATGATGATGAGGATGATGATGATACTTGTTAAGATCTGATTTTTAACTGAATTGGCTCTGATATGTTCATAGAGCTGTTGATATTTGTATATAAAAAAAATAATAATAAACAGGGCATTAAATAGTAAATAATCATACTATGATGTTAAAAAGTTCTTATATTTTTAACATATGACAAAAAATTCATAAAATGAAACTTTCATGAGGATTGCTTTATTTCTGAAAAAAAAAAAAAAATTAACTGTGATGTGAAGTGTAGTTTTCTTGGGTGCAAAATACACTGACCTTGACACTGACCTACTTCTAGGGACAACCTGGAGTGGCTGGCCAGGGCCACAAACTGGGCCAAGTTCACGGCCACTGCCAGCCTCGGTGTCATCCACAAGGGTCATGAGAAGGAGGCTCTGAACTTGATGTCCACCTACCTGCCCAAGGACACTGGTCCGGGGTCAGCTTACAGTGAGGGTGGTGGTCTGTATGCTCTAGGTAAGTTATCAGGAATTTTTCTG